>NW_024400126.1:0-48968 GCF_905171765.1 Bufo bufo
TGGGGAGAAACAAGGCATTGCACTCTGTTGCTAGGGACCAGACTGCATCTCCGGTGGCGTTGGCCTGGCAGTGTGTCTTCCCCAGCAGGGCAGCCCCAAGCCAGAGACCGCAGCACTAGAGCCCAGACAGGTAAGTTCGTAACACTGATGTTCATTTCATGTTAACACTCACAAGTAAATTGTTGCCCTACCTGTGTATTGGTGTACTTATCACCTATATGCTGTTTTAGTTAAGTTCAATACCCCCCAAAAAAAAAAAAAAAAAAATGTGTGTGGAGATAATAAACAGATTTACCCTTAATATTTTATTTCAATCACTCATGAATAAGGTTTTAAAACTAAAACAAAAAGAAATTAATTAATTTAAAATAAATAAAATATTTAATCGAAGGTACTGTAGCTGCTTTTGAGGTTTGCAGCAGCTGCAATTCTGATAGGAGTCAAAGCTCCTCCCTTCTCACTCCCTGGCTGACAGCGTCCTTGCTTGTCCCTATTCCACACACACAATTCTTTTTCTTTGTAATTCTACCCTTTCCTTTCACTGTCACTGGCAGTAGAATACAAGCTTGATTGATTTTTGAATGACCATATCTCACTAAGGTTTTTCTATGAGACATTGTAATACCCAACCACCTTCATTCACAGCCCAGCATAGAATGACGTTCTGATAGGGTACCTCTCTGCCTGCTGCAGTACTGATTGGCTCATCCAGGCAAGCTCTCCACCCCACTTCCTCTCAGGGTCATGTGAGAACCCTTCTTCTTCCTCCCTAGTGTTTTTCTACCCCTGACATGTAAAGTTGTGCTGTGCACCGTTTTAGTGGATTAAAGGAAACCTGTCACCAGGATTTTGTGCATAGAGCTGGGGACATGGGCTGCTAGATGGCTGCTAGCACATCTGCAATACCCAGTCCCCACAGCTCTCTGCGCTTTTATTGTCTTATAAAACAGTTTTGATCAATATGCAAATGAACCTGATATGTGTCCTGTGTCCGGAGATGAGTCCAGCGGAAAGGAGCCCAGCACCGCCCCACGTCCTCCGAATCTCCTCCTTGCTGGCTGACCGCACAGAGCTGGAGCGCCGAAATCTCGCGATGCGCGAGCTAGTGCATGCGTAGTTCGTTCCCTGTGCTGATGCCAGCACAGGGAAAGAACATGATGCCTACACTGCGCATGCGCTAGCTCGCGCATCGCGAGATTTCGGCGCTCCAGCTCTGTGACGTCATCCAGCAAGGAGGAGATTTGGAGGACGTGGGGCGGTGCTGGGCTCCTTTCCGCTGGACTCATCTCCGGACACAGGACACATATCAGGTTCATTTGCATATTGATCAAAACGGTTTTTTAACACAATAAAAGCGCAGATAGCTGTGGGGACTGGGTATTGCAGATGTGCTAGCGGCCATCTAGCAGCCCATGTCCCCAGCTCTATGCACAAAATCCTGGTGACAGGTTCCCTTTAATCTGGAACGAAGATTCTAGTTCTACCGTCCAAAAAATATCAAAGTTTGGAAGTGGTTCACGCATCTTTACCAGTGATTGTGTTTACAGTTGCTACAATCATCTGTGAGTTTTTAATGTTCCATATATACCAACTAATTTTTTAAATGTTGTGTCAGCATGTCATATTTCTGGTCATTTGGATACATATTTTATAAATGACAATTTCTTATTCATCATCACAGTTGATTGAGCTATGGCAATGTTGTAATATTAGAAGCACTTATCAATTTATTGAGAGGTTTTTAATGTGGAATAAAAATCATTTAAAATCATATTGTTGTCTTAAATTAACACACATGATCTTGTAAAAAAATTTATCTAAATGTCAAGATTACAGTAATTCCTACTGGAGGTTAGTAATAGGTTAAATAATTATTCTTTGAAGTGGTGTTTGAAAAGATTTAATTGCTTAAATCCTTATATATTCGAAATTTATAAAAGTGGAATATATGAACTAAATTATTATCTAACATAATTTCACATACTAATTTTACCTTTTGATTGAAGAGAAAATTATATGTGATTTCAACAGTTGGATTCCTGACAGAAAATTCTGAGATTCATATTTTCTTTTAATATGCTTACATTTGAAAGCCATAATATGCTTACATTTGAAAGCCATTTGTTCTGACAAACCTTTTCTTTATTTTAATTAGTAAAGGTATCCTTAGTATAGGCTTTAAAATGTTGTGTTATAAAGATATGCTATTATTACTAGTAGTAGTAGGTGTTGTAGAAGAACTCTGTTCACGTATTATAATTATTGACATACTGGAAGTTAAAGGGTTTGTCTTCTTTCAGCAAATGGCATTTATCATGTAGACCAGGGATGGGGAACCTTTTTGCTGCTGAGAACCATTAGGATATATGTAACATTGATTGCGGGCCATACAAAATTCTCAACTTAAAATTAGACTGCTATATTTGGTCAAACATATAATTAGATCAGACCCCAAGCAAAGTCAGATTGCAGTGCTCATCCGGCTGTTCAAAATCCAAGGGAGTTGCAGATAGACGTCAGGAATAGGAATGAGCGAACCCGAACTGTATAGTTCGGGTTCGTACCGAATTTTGGGGTGTCCGAGACAACGGTCCCGAACCCGAACCTTTTCGTAAATTCTGTCTGGTTTCGGGTTCGTGTGTTCCGGCGCTTTCCTTGGCGCATTTTAAAAGGCTGCCCAAAAAGCAGCCGAATCAACAAGCGTCATACTACTAGCCCCAAGAGGCCATCACCAGGGCCTTGGCCTACTATTGGCATGGCTGTGATTGGCCAGTGCAGCATGTGACCCAGCCTCTATATAAGCTTGGGTCACGTAGCGCTGCACGTCACTCTGCTGATTCAAGCATAGGGAGAGGTTGCTGCTGCGACGTTAGGGCGAGATTAGGCAGATTAACTCCTCCAAAAGACTTAATTCAGTGATCGATCTCCAGCTGTGGATCATTGAAGTGCTAATATTGAATTGCTCACTTTTTTAGGCTGTCCAGAGCGGTTTTATTATCACTTTTTTCTGGGGTGATCGGCGGCCATTTTGTGGCTTGTGGTGCGCCAGCACAAGCTACCACCAAGTGCATTTAACCATCAATAGTGTGGTTATTTTTTGCTATATCCTACATCAGCCTGCAGCTGAGCCTGTGTCACCGAAGTGCATTTAACCATCAACAGTGTGTTATTTTTTGGCCATATACTACATCAGGTGCAGGCTGAGCCTGTGTCACCCAAGTGCATTTAACCATCAACAGTGTGGTTATTTTTTGGCCATATACTACATCAGGTGCAGGCTGAGCCTGTGTCAACCAAGTGCATTTAACCATCAATAGTGTGGTTATTTTTTTGGCCATATACTACATCAGGGGCAAGTTGAGCCTGTCACCCCAGCGCCTAAAAAATAGACCTGACATTTCTATTCAACCAAATCTGTACTGTTTTAGCTGGTCAAATTATTTGTAGTGACCGTAAAAGCACAGTTTTTGTTCTGGGTTGAAAAACTATTCCCAAATTTGCCATTCTCAAAATTAGTAGTTTCTGCTATATCAGGCCTACTTTAAATCTATCCCAAAAAGGATATCTTAGATTCAAGGTGCTGATAGTGTCATTCTGAAAAACTTAACACACACGCTACCGTGCAGATACAAGTCTAATTCTGTGATTAAAGGTATATCTGTCACACAGCGCGAAAAAAATAGGCCTCACATTTATATTCAACCAAATCTGTACTGTTTTAGCTGGTCAAATTATTTGTAGTGACCGTAAAAGCACAGTTTTTGTTCTGGGGTGAAAAAGTATTCCCAAATTTGCCATTTTCAAAATTGTGGTGAACGGGAACAATGAGGAAAACATCTAAGAAGGGACGCGGACGTGGACATTATCGTGGTGGTGTTAGTGGACCCTCTGGTGCTGGGAGAGGACGTGGCCGTTCTGCCACAGCCACACGTCCTAGTGTACCAACTACCTCAGGTCCCAGTAGCCGCCAGAATTTACAGGGATATTTGGTGGGGCCCAATGCCGTTCTAAGGATGGTAAGGCCTGAGCAGGTACAGGCATTAGTCAATTGGGTGGCCGACAGTGCATCCAGCACGTTCACATTATCTCCCACCCAGTCTTCTGCAGAAAGCGCACAGATGGCGCATGAAAACCAAGCCCATCAGTCTGTCACATCACCCCCATGCATATCAGGGAAACTGTCTCAAGTTATGCAGCAGTCTCTTATGCTGTTTGAAGACTCTGCTGCCAGGGTTTCCCAAGGGCATCCACCTAGCCCTTTCCCAGGGGTGGAAGAGATAGAATGCACTAACGCACAACCACTTATGTTTCCTGATGATGAGGACATGGGAATACCACCTCAGCACGTCTCTGATGATGACGAAACACAGGTGCCAACTGCTGCGTCTTTCTGCAGTGTGCAGACTGAACAGGAGGTCAGGGAGGAAGACTGGGTGGAAGACGATGCAGGGGACGATGAGGTCCTAGACCCCACATGGAATGAAGGTCATGCCACTGCCTTCAAGAGACTCCGCCTGCTACTGACCGCCGCCATCTGGGACCGAGCACCCCAAAGGCAGCTTCAAGGAGTTCCCTGGCATGGCACTTCTTCAAACAATGTGCTGACGACAAGACCCGAGTGGTTTGCACGCTGTGCCATCAGAGCCTGAAGCGAGGCATTAACGTTCTGAACCTTAGCACAACCTGCATGACCAGGCACTTGCATGCAAAGCATGAACTGCAGTGGAGTAAACACCTTAAAAACAAAGAAGTCACTCAGGCTCCCCCTGCTACCTCTTCTGCTGCTGCCGCCTCGGCCTCTTCTGCTGCTGCCGCCGCCTCGGCCTCTTCCTCCGCCTCTGGAGGAACGTTGGCACCTGCCGCCCAGCAAACATGGGATGTACCACCAACACCACCACCTGCGTCACCAAGCATCTCAACCATGTCACACGGCAGCGTTCAGCTCTCCATCTCACAAACATTTGAGAGAAAGCGTAAATTCCCACCTAGCCACCCTCGATCCCTGGCCCTGAATGCCAGCATTTCTAAACCACTGGCCTATGAAATGCTGTCATTTAGGCTGGTGGACACAGACAGCTTCCAACAGCTCATGTCGCTTGCTGTCCCACAGTATGTTGTTCCCAGCCGCCACTACTTCTCCAAGAGAGCCGTGCCTTCCCTGCACAACCAAGTGTCCGATAAAATCAAGTGTGCACTGCGCAACGCCATCTGTGGCAAGGTCCACCTAACCACATATACGTGGACTAGTAAGCACGGCCAGGGACGCTATATCTCCCTAACTGCACACTGGGTAAATGTAGTGGCGGCTGGGCCCCAGGCGGAGAGCTGTTTGGCGCACGTCCTTCCACCGCCAAGGATCGCAGGGCAACATTCTTTGCCTCCTGTCTCCTCCTCCTCCTACTCAGCTTCCTCCTCCTCTTCTTCCACCTGCTCATCCAGTCAGCCACACACCTTCACCACCAACTTCAGCACAGCCTGGGGTAAATGTCAGCAGGCCATTCTGAAACTCATATGTTTGGGGGACAGGCCCCACACCGCACAGGAGTTGTGGCGGGGTATAGAACAACAGACCGACGAGTGGTTGCTGCCGGTGAGCCTCAAGCCCGGCCTGGTGGTGTGCGATAATGGGCAAAATCTCGTTGCAGCTCTGGGACTAGCCGGTTTGACGCACATCCCTTGCCCGGCGCATGTGCTGAATTTGGTGGTGCAGAAGTTAATTCGCAACTACCCCGACATGTCAGAGCTGCTGCATAAAGTGCGGGCCGCCTGTTTCACGCTTCGGCGTTCACACCCTGCTGCTGCACGCCTCTCTGCGCTACAGCGTAACTTCGGCCTTCCCGCTCACCGCCTCATATGCGATGTGCCCACCAGGTGGAACTCCACCTTGCACATGCTGGACAGACTGTGCGAGCAGCAGCAGGCCATAGTGGAGTTTCAGCTGCAGCACGCACGGGTCAGTCGCACTGTGGAACAGCACCACTTCACCACCAATGACTGGGCCTCCATGCGAGACCTGTGTGCCCTGTTGCGCTGTTTCGAGTACTCCACCAACATGGCCAGTGGCGATGACGCCGTTATCAGCGTTACAATACCACTTCTATGTCTCCTTGAGAAAACACTTAGGGCGATGATGGAAGAGGAGGTGGCCCAGGAGGAAGAGGAGGAAGAGGGGTCATTTTTAGCACTTTCAGGCTAGTCTCTTCGAAGTGACTCAGAGGGAGGTTTTTTGCAACAGCAGAGGCCAGGTACAAATTTGGCCAGACAGGGCCCACTACTGGAGGACGAGGAGGACGAGGATGAGGAGGAGGTGGAGGAGGATGAGGATGAAGCATGTTCACAGCGGGGTGGCACCCAAAGCAGCTCGGGCCTATCACTGGTGCGTGGCTGGGGGGAAACACAGGACGATGACGATACGCCTCCCACAGAGGACAGCTTGTCTTTACCTCTGGGCAGCCTGGCACACATGAGTGACTACATGCTGCAGTGCCTGCGCAACGACAGCAGAGTTGCCCACATTTTAACGTGTGCGGACTACTGGGTTGCCACCCTGCTGGATCCCCTGTACAAAGACAATGTTCCCACCTTACTTCCTACACTGGAGCGTGATAGGAAGATGCGCGAGTACAAGCGCACGTTGGTAGACGCGCTACTGAGAGCATTCCCAAATGTCACAGGGGAACCAGTGGAAGCCCAAGGCGAAGGCAGAGGAGGAGCAAGAGGTCGCCAACGCAGCTGTGTCACGGCCAGCTCCTCTGAGGGCAGGGTTAGCATGACAGAGATGTGGAAAAGTTTTGTCACCACGCCACAGCTAACTGCACCACCACCTGATACGGAACGTGTTAGCAGGAGGCAACATTTCACTAACATGGTGGAACAGTACCTGTGCACACCCCTCCACGTACTGACTGATGGTTCGGCCCCATTCAACTTCTGGGTCTCCAAATTGTCCACGTGGCCAGAGCTAGCCTTTTATGCCTTGGAGGTACCCGGCGGCCAGCGTTTTGTCTGAACGTGTATTCAGCACGGCAGGGGGCGTCATTACAGACAAACGCAGCCGCCTGTCTACAGCCAATGTGGACAAGCTGACGTTCATAAAAATGAACCAGGCATGGATCCCACAGGACCTGTCCATCCCTTGTGCAGATTAGACATTAACTACCTCCCCTTAACAATATATTATTGTACTCCATGGCACTTCCTCATTCAATCCTATTTTTATTTTCATTTTACCATTATATTGCGGGGGCAACCCAAAGTTGAATGAACCTCTCCTCTGTCTGGGTGCCGGGGCCTAAATGTGTGACAGTGGCCTGTTCCAGTGGAGGGTGACGTGAAGCCTGATTCTCTGCTATGACATAAAGACTGATTCTGTGCTGACATGAAGCCAGATTCTCTGTTACGCGACCTCTCTCCTCTGCCTGGGTGCCTGGGCCTAAATATGTGACAGTGGCCTGTTCCAGTGGTGGGTGACGTGAAGCCTGATTCTCTGCTATGACATGAAGACTGATTCTCTGCTGACATGAAGCCTGAATCTCTGTTATGGGACCTCTCTCCTTTGCCTGGGTGCCTGGGCCTAAATATGTGACAGTGGCCTGTTCCAGTGGTGGGTGACGTGAAGCCTGATTCTCTGCTATGACATGAAGACTGATTCTCTGCTGACATGAAGCCTGAATCTCTGTTATGGGACCTCTCTCCTCTGCCTGGGTGCCTGGGCCTAAATATGTGACAGTGGCCTGTTCCAGTGGTGGGTGACGTGAAGCCTGATTCTCTGCTATGACATGAAGACTGATTCTCTGCTAACATGAAGCCTGAATCTCTGTTATGGGACCTCTCTCCTCTGCCTGGGTGCCTGGGCCTAAATATGTGACAGTGGCCTGTTACAGTGGTGGGTGACGTGAAGCCAGGTTCTCTGCTATGGCATGAAGACTGATTCTCTGCTGACGTGAAGCCAGATTCTCTGCTATGGGACCTCTCTCCAATTGATATTGGTTTATTTTTATATATTTTATTTTAATTTTAATTCATTTCCCTATCCACATTTGTTTGCAGAGGATTTACCTACATGTTGCTGCCTTTTGCAGCCCTCTAGCTCTTTCCTGGGCTGTATTCACCTGACATAAATAGAGAAAGATATTAGCAAAAACAGGTGTGAACAATTAACTTAGAAGGCTGCTTCTAAGTAACATAACATACTGTACAAATACAAAAAAATATATATACATTTGTGTTTTTTTTTTATATACAAAGAGACAGAATAAGAATCAATAATGTAATATAAGATCATGTTTGTGATTAAAACCTTTTGGAACACGAGAATCCATACAGAAAATCCAAAAGGACTCCTTGTTTAAAAGTAGCCTTCTATGATCTACCGTATTTTTCGCCGTATAAGACGCACTTTTTCCCCCCCAAAAGTGGGGGGGAAATAGCAGTGCGTCTTATACGGCGAATGCTGCTGATTTTTTCTGAGTTTTCAATGATACACCCGCCGCGATGCCGTGCGGCAGGTGTATCAGCTGTGAGGGAGGCGGGACTGGGGGCCGGCGTCTGCTTTTATAATGACAGCGGGGCCCGTGCAGTGACTGTATTCTACTACACGGGCCCCGCTCACTGTATAATCCTATGTCTAATAGTTAATTGTATGTAATCACATTAGGAGCGCTGTGTATTACCGGTACTTACAACTACAAGCGCTCGCCTGCTCGGTAGGTAGCAGAGAGGAGGGAGGATGCAGGCCGGGAGGATGGACGCTGGCAGTGTGAGTCATACGTCATGCGCCGCCCACTTTATGAATGAAGCAGGCGGCGTGGGTGCATGACGTATGACTCACACTGCCAGCGTCCGTCCTCCCGGCCTGCCTCCTCCCTCCTCCCTCCTCTCTGCTACCTACCGAGCAGGCGAGCGCTTGTAGTTGTAAGTACCGGTAATACACAGCGCTCCTAATGTGATTACATACAATTAACTATTAGACATAGGATTATACAGTGAGCGGGGCCCGTGTAGTAGAATACAGTCACTGCACGGGCCCCGCTGTCATTATAAAAGCAGATGCCGGCCCCTAGCGTGTAATGAGGGTCATTCACTACAGGGACACTTATGGAGGGGATCTGTGGATGACACATAGCATAAGATGCTATATATGTGTCATCCACAGATCCCCCCCATAACTGTCATACACAGATCCTCATAACAGTGCCATCCAGAGACCCCAACAAGAGCCACCCACAGATCCCCCATAAGTGTCACCCACAGATCCCCCATAAGTGTCACCCACAGATCCCCCATAAGTGTCACCCACAGATCCCCCATAAGTGTCACCCACAGATCCCCCATAAGTGTCACCCACAGATCCCCCATAAGTGTCACCCACAGATCCCCCATAACAGTGCGTCACCCACAGATCCCCCATAACAGTGCGTCACCCACAGATCCCCCATAACAGTGCGTCACCCACAGATCCCCCATAACAGTGCGCCATCCACAGATCCCCCATAACAGTGCCATCCACAGATCACAATTAGTTCAAAACCCACCAAAAGCACACCTTTTGGTTCAAAATATTTTTTTTCTTATTTTCCTCCTCAAAAACCTAGGTGCGTCTTATGGGACGGTGCGTCTTATAGGGCGAAAAATACGGTACCCCACGTTTAGGCGGATTTACCTTTTCCAAGCCCTGTACCTGTAAACCTGTGGTGTTGCTAGCATGACATGCTGCATGGTGTGAACTGACCGCTGATACATTTTTGGTGGTAACATGTGGAATATACAAACTGAAAAGACTAGCGTGGTATTAGCAGGAGGTGCTCAAACCCACATGCAGTCGTGCATATATATAGGGGAGCAAATCCTGCACTTGTGGCCCATTGCTAATGGCGATCCCCAGCAAAAATGCATATGGTGGAGGATGCCCGCAGCGAACCACAAGTACCACAATAGACATCCTACACAAGGTAGCAATTGTGTGGATGTCATAATCAATATAACAATATAACAAAATAATAGCAAAGACAGGTGCACTCTGCAGTCTTACTAAACCCTCAAACTGATTTTAAAATTGAGAGATTAGTCAACATGTCCTACGGTGTAGAACATGTCTAAGCCCGGGCACCACGCCAAGGTTTCTCAAGTAGCCCGGGACCTAACACTCTCCTAACTGAGCCGTATGGGCAATACCAGGAGCCACTTAGCAAATTACAGGAGCATGAGGCCGACTCACAAACAACTCACCAGTTAACTCCAGCATGTAACCATGCTTGCAATGGGAGGAGGGAGGAGTCTGCGAGTCCCAATCAAGACTGGCTGATATGTCCCAGGCCTCACAGGTGCACCTAAATGTGGCCTGTAGATGGAAAACAGGCACATTTAAATTGGAGTTTTGTGGAATATGTGGAATATCAGAGATATGTCTCTGAATTCTGACCATTAAACAGTTAGTGGTACAGCCCACATATTGGAGACAACACAGGGAACAAGTGTTACAATAGAATGAATAAACTAGATGGGGGCACTCTGTATTTGGCCACACGTGTATGATATTTTAAGGCAATTTATTGTCATACAAATTATGTATATAAAATATTGTTAAAAAAAATCAAAAAAGCGTTCAAAAAAAAGCAAAAACAGCAAAATGTCTGTATTTCATTGGTTGGATGTCATACTATCAAATATCAGGCATAAATCTTCCACATTTGAATGACTAGTTCATAGATGACAAGTCTCAAAATTGCCTTAGGATATAATGGCACTGTTGTTGTGTAAAGTTCCAATTGGCATATGAATCGTGGTGGGTATCGTTATATACTCACCTAATGAATTATTAGGAACACCTGTTCTATTTCTCATTATTGCAATTATCTAGTCAACCAATCACATGGCAGTTGCTTCAATGCATTTAGGGGGGTGGTGCTGGTCAAGACAATCTCCTGAACTCCAAACTGAATGTCAGAATGGGAAAGAAAGGTGATTTAAGCAATTTTGAGCGTGGCATGGTTGTTGGTGCCAGACGGGCCGGTCTGAGTATTGCACAATCTGCTCAGTTACTTGGATTTTCACGCACAACCATTTCTAGGGTTTATAATGAATGGTGTGAAAAGGGAAAAACATCCAGTATGCGGCAGTCCTGTGGGCAAAAATGCCTTGTGGATGCTAGAGGTCAGAGGAGAATGGGCCGACTGATTCAAGCTGATAGAAGAGCAACGTTGACTGAAATAACCACTCGTTACAACCGAGGTATGCAGCAAAGCATTTGTGAAGCCACAACACGCACAACCTTGAGGCGGATGGGCTACAACAGCAGAAGACCCCACCGGGTACTACTCATCTCCACTACAAATAGGAAAAAGAGGCTACAATTTGCACAAGCTCACCAAAATTGGACTGTTGAAGACTGGAAAAATGTTGCCTTGTCTGATGAGTCTCGATTTCTGTTGAGACATTCAAATGGTAGAGTCCGAATTTGGCGTAAACAGAATGAGAACATGTATCCATCCTCTGATGGCTACTTCCAGCAGGATAATGCACCATGTCACAAAGCTCGAATCATTTCAAATTGGTTTCTTGAACATGACAATGAGTTCACTGTACTAAAATGGCCCCCACAGTCACCAGATCTCAACCCAATAGAGCATCTTTGGGATGTGGTGAAACGGGAGCTTAGTGCCCTGGATGTGCATCCCTCAAATCTCCATCAACTGTAAGATGCTATCCTATCAATATGGGCCAACATTTCTAAAGAATGCTATCAACACCTTGTTGAATCAATGCCACGTAGAATTAAGGCAGTTCTGAATGCAAAAGGGGGTCCAACACCGTATTAGTATGAGTGTATTTCCCAATGTGAGTGTAGGTGAGTGTATTTCCCAATGTGAGTGTAGGTGAGTACATTTCCCAATGTTTTGGGCATGTACCATAATTAAATAATAAAAAATAAAATTTAAAACCAAAAAGCAGTGTAGGCTACCTCCTCCTCATCCACCGCCGCTTCCACCTACACTGCCACATCCACCGCCTCCTCAACCTCCTACTCAATATGGACCTCGTCCTCCTAGATCAAGATTATTTTATTTTTACGTATTTTATGTTATTTAAAGTCATTTCCCTATCCTATCCTTTTGTTTGCAGAGCACTTGCCATGTTCTTAACCACATTTTGCTGCCATTTGCAGCCCTCTAGCCCTTTCCATGACATTTTTACTGCCATTTTAGTGCTCAAAAGTTTGGGTCCTCATTGACTTCGGGTCCCAAACTTAAACTTTTTTGGAAAGTTTGGCAGAACCCGTCGAACTCGAACATCCAGGTGTCCGCTCAACTCTAGTTAAAAGGAAGTGGTTGGCGAGAACCAACATCACAAACGTTGCAGACTACGCCTGGAAAATAGTCAAGGCCACCTGAGAAGAGTCGTGGTTCATGAATTCATGAATTCCTGCTCTCCCTGCCCACCTGCTGATGATTGACTTGTCTTCTACCTGGTTTTTTCCCTTTCTTTCTAGGAGAGAACTGCCAATCATCAGCAGATGGATTGGAGAGCAGGATATTAGGAATAACCATGACTCTTCTCAGGTAGATTTGACTCTTGGGCTGCAATTATTATGATGCTGTTTCTCGGCAACCACTTACATGTAACTGATGTGTGACACAGCGCTGAAATCAGCATTTCTGTCACTACTTTATGCTGCCCTCATTACGGTCAGCATAAAATTGGTGACAGGTTTCCTTTAAAATATTAACTTGGATATCCGCCTATTTTTCTTGTTTTGCGACATTTCAATGCCAATGGAACTAAAATGCTACCTTTTTTACACCAAAATGCCCCATTTCAGCCAGCCCTGCCAGACCATCTCTTCCAGGACTGGCTGCACATGCAGACTAAAGACTTCATGGCGGTCATACAGTAGCACCAAAATGGTTCTTTAACAGCATGGGGAGGTTGTATGGATGCATCTTGGACTTGCTGGTCACTGCTTGGAACTATGTTGTCCGAATAGTACGCCAATTTTACATAATGACAATAATACGCACAAAACCAAGAAAAAATTTATAGAAAATATTCTTTCCTAAATATTTACTTGGATATAAAGTGCTGCCAAAAATTACAAGGAAGAGGCACTCTGATACACCCTTAGTTACACATAAAGGAGGGCATCATACACACCCTTCAAAAATTATGATTGATGGCCTGCTGGTGACCCTCAAAAACATTAGGAGCAAGGGCATGCTGATCTGACCATCTAAAAGTTTAGGGGGCGGTGGCCTGCTGCCGCTTTGGTGACTCTAGTTAACCTGGGGCCAATGGCACGTCCCCGTGATGGCTACGAGCCATTCGGATGTCTGGCCTATCAACTTTGTCAGCTCAATACCATTGTAAACTACGGGTAACGGGAAATCAGTGTTTGATTCCGGAGAGGGAGCCTGAGAAATGGCTACCACATCCAAGGAAGGCAAGCGGGTGGCGCGCAAATCACACACTCCCGACTCGTGGAGGTAGTGACGATAAATAACAATACAAGACTCTTAAGATGCCCTGTTATTGGAATGAGTAATAAAAAAGAAACAGGAAAGGTCACTGCGGTATTTTAGATAAGGAAACGTTATATAGGAGAGGCGCTGCTGCCGCTTTGTTGACTCTAGATAACTTCTGCCTGATGGCACGTCTCCGTGACGACCACAATCCATTTGGATATTGTAACAGTCACGTACAAACACACACAGGGGGGAGGGAAGTGACCACTGCGCTCCACCATCACCCCTAGCCCTGCCTACTTGCCTAGCAAGTCCTAATGACAGGGGAAAACTGGATGGCAATCCCTAGCTTGGAATAAGTACAGGGAGCACAGACCAGACAAACAACAGAACGTGAATGGACCGAGTCAAAACCAGGGGAGCAACGAAGTACAAATGGAGCAAGCAGAGAATAGTCAGGAGAAGCTGTGGTCATAGATACCAGGAGAGTCGGAAAATACCAAAGGAGTCAGCAGAAGATCATCAGGAGGAAGCCGGGGTCAGAATAGCAGGAGAGCAGCAAAGTACACAAGGAGCAGGCAGAGGATCGTCAGGAAATCAGCAGAAGGTAAGTACGCCAGGTCAGACAAAATCACAGGTGGAACCTAAATAACAGGCACCCTGTGGCTAGCAGGCTGCCTGTTTAAATACTGACTAGCAGGGTGTGAGGGCAATTACCCCAGCGTCTATGATTATGGGTTCCAAATTCAAATAGTGTAATGTGCACAGAGAAGGCTGATACACGCAATGGTTGTAATCAGTAATCTGCTTTATTGTAACATTAGCACATTATTTTATACAATAATTATTGGTAGACGCCCAACAGCCATGCGTCACATAAACCACAAAAAGACAGAAGAAGTGAAACCTTTAGCAGAAAGAGGATCTTAAACTTAAAACAGCAAAAACTAGCATTTATACAAATAGAACAGGAGGGGGGGGAGGTTGTCAGCTGAATTCCCCCCTTCCCCAGCGTGCCTGCAAAGAGCTGACACTTGTCTAACATTTTAATAACCTCTAATTGAACTCTGGTTCAGATAGGTATCGGATATACAAGATGGAGTTCTATCTCTCACAATTCCCCCATTTTGAGAAATCTGTGAACTGTTACCGCCCAAAGGTACTTCAGAACAAGCTAATCCTATTCTGCCCTAAGGATTCCCTTCAGGGGGAACAGTACCACAGATACTCTCAATAATCTCAATATTGTATCCCCTTCTTACAAACTTTATTAATAAACATATCTATGTCGGAATGGGGTATTATAAAGGTTGCAGGAGTAAGCCGGGCGATTGAACATAAACCAGTGACATTTCTGAGCAGCCATTAGTATTCCTTATGCCCACAGACCAGGAATATATATTCTGGGACTGCAACCACCGTACTATTAAACAACTGAGTTATCAATTTGGCCAGTCGGACACCTTCTGCCAGTTCTGGTCCCTTTTCCTGACCCTCTGAGGAGTTAGAGGTTATTCCAGCAATTAAATCAACTAAGGTACGGTTGTTGCAGGCCAGGGGGTAGAGCTATAATCAGCTGGTGGCCCTAATCTGTTTACTATGAACCAGAGGGGGCTCAGCCCATCCTGCAACGGGTAAGGGTATCTGCCTGTTTTTAGTTTGGACTTAATCTGCTTCATGCCTGTGAAAAAGATAGTAGAGTTGGCCAGTTCAGTCAATTCAGATAAACTGAGGGGCATGGCAAAATAGGGCATACTGGCTGAACTCACAGGACTATGAGTACAGATCCAACAGTCTGTCACTTTTCATTCATCCCTTCAAACAACACCTGATGGTGCTGTATCAGAACATTGTCCCATTCATCATTCAGTGGACGAAACACTGCTGACACGCTCAGGGTCAGAGCCACTCTCAGCAGAAGGACCTTCATCCTGTGGTTCCAAGACTTTCTTGCAGTGAGAAGCGTGTATCCAGTTGGGTTTTCCTTAGAGGTGGGACGAATCCAAATTTTTTCGAATCCAAATCCGAATCCGAATCCGAAAAGGTTCTCGAATATATTGAATCTTTCGAATCTCGAATCCTACGAATCCTGTACATAATTGTGTGAACGTACGGTGTAAGAAACAAAGTCAGACCGCGTCAGTTTGTCTGAACCTCCACCTCCCAGTCACGGTCGCACCCTATATAACCGCGATGACCCCTGTTATGACCCCTGCTCCTATCACTACAGAACATACAGGGTAATACAGCCACATACCTCTTACATCCAGTGACGTCTCTTGTAGATGTTCTCTTTCCTCATCTTCTCCTTTCAGACCTTCAGACCAGACACCAGTTTTCAGCCATTTTTCGTCTCTGCAGCTTGACAAAAAAATAAAATCTTAGTTTACTACTTTTCCATCATCCTCCCATCTTCTGGACAAATCATCCTAACACCCCCAATACTGTGCCGCTGTGCTCCCCAATACTATACTGCAGAAACTACCCCTGATAATACTAGTACCACACAGAGCCCCCCCATATAAAATACCCCTTCTTTGTGGCCTCAGTAGATGCCCCCACAGTGCCACCCAATAATGTGCCAGTAAGTGTCCCCATAGATGCCCCCCTAATCATGTGCCAGTATCAAGTGCGGAGTGCCTCTCTCCTCCCCCCATGTGCCGGTATCATAGTGCCATCTCCCCCCCAATGTGCCCGTATCATAGTGCCACCTCCCCCCCATAATGTGCCCGTATCATAGTGCCATCTCCCCCTATAATGTGCCCGTATCATAGTGCCATCTCCCCCCATAATGTGCCCGTATCATAGTGCCACCTCCCCCCATAATGTGCCCGTATCATAGTGCCATCTCCCCCCATAATGTGCCCGTATCATAGTGCCACCTCCCCCATAATGTGCCCGTATCATAGTGCCATCTCCCCCCATAATGTGCCCGTATCATAGTGCCATCTCCCCCCATAATGTGCCCGTATCATAGTGCCTCCCCCCAATGTGCCAGTAGTATCATAGTGCCTCTCACCTCTCCCCCTGGCATTCACAGACCCCCCCACCCCATAACGGTGCCATCCACAGACCCCCCCACCCCATAACAGTGCCATCCACAGACCCCCCCACCCCATAACAGTGCCATCCACAGACCCCCCCCACCCCATAACAGTGCCATCCACAGACCCCCCCCACCCCACCCCATAACAGTGCCATCCACAGACCCCCCCACCCCATAACAGTGCCATCCACAGACCCCCCCACCCCATAAAAGTGCCATCCACAGACCCCCCCACCCCATAACAGTGCCATCCACAGACCCCCCCCACCCCATAACAGTGCCATCCACAGACCCCCCCACCCCATAACAGTGCCATCCACAGACCCCCCCCCCACCCCATAACAGTGCCATCCACAGACCCCCCCCCACCCCATAACAGTGCCATCCACAGACCCCCCACCCCATAACAGTGCCATCCACAGACCCCCCCCCTATCCTATAACAGTGCCATCCACAGACCCCCCTATCCTATAACAGTGCCATCCACAGACCCACCACCCACCCCTTAACAGTGTCATCCACAGACCCCCCCACCCTATAACAGTGCCATCCACAGACCACCCCATTGCCGCTCCAGTAGTTATATAACGTGTAATTGTGATTAATAATCATGCTGCCCCCTCTGTGTGTAGTATTATATTCAATAAATCTTACTTACAGGGCTACTGCTATCGGAACAGGCCGGCCGGGCAGACGAGCGGCAGCGTCACTGACTGACGTCACCTGCCTGAGCCGCCTGCTTTATGAATGAAGCGGCGCAAGCAGGTGACGTCAGTCAGTGACGCTGCCGCTCGTCTGCCCGGCCGGCCTGTTCCGATAGCAGTAGCCCTGTAAGTAAGATTTATTGAATATAATACTACACACAGAGGGGGCAGCATGATTAATCACAATTACACGTTATATAACTACTGGAGCGGAGGGGCCGGAGCACAGTGAACGCACCGGCCCCCAGCTCCGCCTCCCAGTCCCTCCCACCAGATTCGTCGGATTCGTTTCAGGAAAATTACGTCTGGATTCGAGTCCACGAATCCCACGAATCCAGCAAGATTCGAGGGATTCGTGGATTCGACGAATCCCCCGTCCCATCTCTAGTTTTCCTTCAATCTTTACAGCGGTGTGGGTGGTCAACAGTTCTTGAAATGGACCATCGATTCTTAGAACTAGTCCTTTTCTCACATGTCTTTTTATCACCACCCAGTCTCTGGGCTGCAAGTTGTGAGTTTCTTCTATTAAGTCAGGATCTGGAAATGAAGCAAACACCTGTTTATGCGTGTATTCTAGCCTTTTTGTGAGGGCCCGTATGTAACTGGTCAGACTGTCATTATTCATCTGCAGCTGCTGGGGAAAGTACAACGCTAACCTGGGGGCACTTCCAAACAGGATCTCAAATGGGGACAACCCTGTCCTCTTGTTTGGGGTAGTCCTTACTGAATATAGAGCCAGAGGCAAGCACTCTGTCCAGGGCCTCTGGATCTCCCGCATGGCGTTTTATCCATTCAAACGCTCACCTCGGAAAGCGTGGATCACCCCTAATGCTTGCATAACTTCCCTCTTCACTTCAACTGCGAAATGAGAACCTCTATCTGACTCAATGACTTCATGAACACCATACTTGCATATCAGTTCCCTGACCAGTTTCTTTGCCGTATTCTTGGCATTTGCTTGGGGCTATTGGGAAGGTTTCCTGCCAACCTGAAAAGAGATCAACACACACGAGAACTAATTCATACACACCTACCTTTGGTAGTTGTATATAGTCTATCTGCAGTCTCTGAAATGAGTAAAGTGGCCTGGGGGGGGGTGCTTGCTTGGAATCTTCACCACTTGACTGGGGTTATTCAGTGCACAGAGAAAACCCTGGAGCAATCCACCCTGTATTAACCACACTTACCATGGCACCTTTCGATAAGTGAGTGGGCCCGTGGGCCTCCTGAGCCATCATAGGATAGAGGGCTCTGGGTAGGCATACTACACTTCCCAGAGTCCCTGCCCATTCGGCACTGCTCCTCTCTGAGTCCAGGAGGTCTTTTATCCTTCATCTGCCTATGCAGACAGTTTAATCAACACATCTTCAGACATGTGGTGAGGCTCCAGGGCTCCGACAGGGATTACCTCAGGTTTCCAAGGCTTCACTGCTGCCTCTTTTGCAGCCTCATCTGCCCTGTTGTTGCCCCTAGCCTCACAGGTTTGTTGTCTGGTATGTGCCTTAACCTTGACAATGGCTACTTCCTCTGGAAGCAGTAGTGAGTTCATTAGTTCAAACACTGAGTCTTTGTTTTGTTTTTAATGGGTTGACCTGCAGAGGTTAGAAAGTCTCTAGGCCGCCATATGGGTCCATAGTCATGTGCAATACCAAAACCATACCTAGAATCTGTATAGATGTTCACCTTCTTCCCCTGAGCCAATTTACACGCCTCAGTGAGTGCCTTCAGCTCTGCCTCCTGCGCAGACATGTGCGGAGGGAGTGGTTCAGCAATGGCTACCTCATGCTGTGTGACCACTGCATATCCAGTGTGGAACCGGCCATCCTCTCCCATATTCCTGCTTCCATCTACAAAACACTAAAAATCAGGGTTATCAAGAGGGTTTTTTATGAGAAAATCCAGAAGTTCTTGTTGCATCAACTGTATACAGTCATAAGAATCATTTTCAGCTAAATCAGACAAAAGGCTACCTGTGCTACCCTTCCCCATTTCTGAATCTGTGATTGGTAACAAAATAGCAGGATTCAGAGTAGTACATTTTTTTAAAAAGAAATGAGGAGTGCACATTGGAGTCTGAGTTGTCTAGCCATAGAAATATGGTTTGGTTGCACTTGTGTGAGTATGTCCTGTGTGTTTGCACAACTGTATGTTTAAATCCCCCCTGCACTTCCTGAAACTCAAACTGATTGCTAAAAAGGAAATTGTGGGGAGGGGGGGGGTGAGTGTGGGTGCTATCTATACACAGAAACTGCCATGTCTTCACAGCTGCTCATTAATTTCATTGCCTGCACTGCCGCGACTGCCCTGACACAGGAGGGGGCGCCGCGGGCAACAGGGTCTAACCTGGCTGACTGTGACCCTGAATTTCAGAACAGAACAAGTTAAATTCCTCATCATATTTTGGAATACTCAGGGCTGGTGCTGAGGTTATGCACAGCTTCATTGCATGAAAATTATTCACTGCCTCTTCTGTCAGGTGAAATGGGTCAGATAACAGACAATCACATAGAGGCTGCATTAACATGGAGGCATGTCTAATCCAGGGGCAACAGTATGACACCAGCCCCCTTAGGCTTTGTGCTCCTTTGGGCACTTGAATCCTTTCAACAGCCTCCATTCTATCTGGGGTTTTCAAAATTGTCATCTTGTTAACTTCTCTAGCAACATGAACCATCCTGTAACTGACAGGCGACCCCTTAACTGGGTTTCTTCTTTAGTAACAATTGGGTAACAACCGTTCTGTCTTATCTTTAGTTTAACTGGCTCAGATTCACGGACTGTTTCTCCCATAAATCC
Organism: Bufo bufo; assembly: GCF_905171765.1. Lineage (NCBI taxonomy): Eukaryota > Metazoa > Chordata > Amphibia > Anura > Bufonidae > Bufo > Bufo bufo. The sequence goes on from NW_024400126.1 coordinate 20,004, forward strand.
CACAGCCGGTACATAACAAGGGCTTAACTGATAAGGCTGCAAGAAACTCTTTCCTACTTTCTCTCTCTCACTATTTGTCTGGAAGTTTTCCTCTTCTGCTCCCCGGACTTGTTTTGTATGGTCCCCATGGTCTGTCTCAGTCCAATCCAAGGATTTGGGTCTGGCTCACAAGGCACTTTAACACCCCAAATCCTGAATTACATAAATTGCCAGCCAGGCTTTCCCTAGGTCATCCTCCCTCGGATCATAATCCTTCTGGTACACCTAGTTAAATCGTTACCTTCGGTCCTCCTGCCTCAGACAGTCCTTCTGGTTCATCTACTCTAGATCATCCTCCCTCGGACAGTCTTTCTGGTTCACCTAGTCAGGACTTAAGCACAGACCACCTTGGGGACCCATTAGATCTATAATAACCTCAACACGGGGTGTCCCTTACAAGTACCCAACTCTCCGTCTCCATATGTTCTCTATCTCAGCAAACAGAGTTCCTACGGGTTCTGCAGCAGTAATTCTTGCATGTACAGTTAAACCCAAACACTTCTCACTCCCTTAGAGGGATGGCAGTAACAAACGGACTTGATGAGTCGCAACTTCAAAGAATCAGTACGGCAATTTCCTCTGCTACATTGCACTTTTTTTTTTTTTTTTTCTTCTTCTAAGGGGAGACACAATCAACAAGTATACACAATAAAGATAAACTTTTCAACTTCTTGTTTACCCACTTGAACATTAACAAGACTAAAACAAGTGGCACCTCCTCTTTAACAACAAGCAGGGCTCACCTCACTGGCAGACAGGATTATTCCCCGGCTTCCACAGTTGGCCTGCCGGTCGGACCACCCTCTCTGCCCCTTCGTCTGGCAATTCCTTCAGATTCTCACAGGCAGAAATCTCTTATGGTCTCCATCAGTCCCGTCCCTGCGCTCAAAGCGCAACCTCCTGCCAGGGGAATTCTCTTCCCCTGGTTAATTGCTACCTGGGAGGCGCCTGACACACAACACAAACTACAGAAAACACAGAGAAGAATATCCACAAGAGAGTAAATGTTCCTTCTTAGTCTTGTTCTAAAGACCCAAAATGTCAACTCTAGTTACTATTCACAGTATGATCATCGTCCAGCAGACAGACAGCCGTGATGTAACGAAACAAAGCAACTAGAGGCAGGCAAGATTGCTTACCTTCTCATGGGGCCGCGGTCCCCTCCTCAAGTGCCCTTCGTAACGCCCCGGAGGTGTCGGCTACCGATGCTTCATTCTCTCTCAAACACCCAGTTTCAACCTCACAAACTACTTTTATACATATGTCAACAACTCCATTGCATCCATGATCCCTAATCCAACCACCATAAGTTTGTTTGAACTTTTCCCACACTTCCACTAGAGTCTTTTCTGTCTTTTAACCCTCTGGGACACTAAGATTATTAGTCATATCTGTCGGTTGTCCACAAGTTTTGTCATTCAACACCAAAGAATACAATTTCCTGACATCAGTTTCTTTTAGTCCTTCCCTAAAGCTTCCTCACTTGTAACAGTGTACTCTAGAAGACTAAAATTATTTGTCCAGGGAACCCAACTCAGAACACAGAACTTCCCCACTATATACCTAGTGTATTCTGCACTGAGCCTCAACTTATTCAACCCCTCAGGGGGTTCCAGGGCTCCCGATTTCCCTTTTTGGTGTTCTTACTTATTTTCCGCAAAACATACTGCACAACAGATATCTATGTCAGCAATCCCAGTCTACTGTCTCAAACGTCATAGTCAAAAGTCTTACCCAATAATCATAGGAATATCATCTCGTTAGAGTTCTTTACCAAAAACAGGCTGGACTGTAAATCAGCTTTTTTTTTTTAGACTCCAACTCCACACCGATTTGGACAGACAGAAGATGAGGCACAGATTTTAGCAAGATAAAGTATCTTACCTTGCAGCGCTGCTTTAAGTGGATCTGTACGTCCTCTGACCGTGGTTATCGGGGTGTTGAAGGAGAGTCGATTAGTCCAGCAAGTTTTGTGAGGGCAATTACCCCTGCGTCTATGATTATGGGTTCCAAATTCAAATAGTGTAATGTGCACAGAGAAGGCTGATACACGCAATGGTTGTAATCAGAAATCTGCTTTATTGTAACATTAGCACATTATCTTATACAATAATTATTGGTAGACGCCCAACAGCCGTGCGTCACATAAACCACAAAAAGACAGAAGAAGTTAAACCTTTAGCAGAAAGAGGATCTCAAACTTAAAACAGCAAAAACTAGATAGGTTCAGATAGGTATAGGATATACAAGATGGAGTTCTATCTCTCACACAGGGGTCATGTGATGTGGCCAGCGACACATGACTCACCCTGCTGCAAATGGCTGACCACCGAGTGTGCAGCTCAGTGCTCAGGCTTAATCTGGTTGCTGGGGGAACCGAGGACGCCGGCCGCGCTGAGGAGACGTACGCTGACGGGTCCGTCCCGCCCCCATCACCTAGGAGATGAGGCCGCTGCACGCATCCTCGCTACTGCATAGAGGCGGGGCGCCGTCGGCGCTGCGGAGAGTAAGCGCATCGCCGGCGCCCCGTGACAGATATCTTCCCTATCAAATGTTGATGTTCTTTTATGCGCCTAATATGGTGACCACCGGTAACAGGGAATCATTGTTCAATTTCAGAGAGGGAGCCTGATAAATAGCTACGACTACTACTTCAAAGCAAGACAGCATGAGTTGCGGGCCTGTAGGTGAGCTGACCCTGTAAAAGATTTTAAGTGTGGGCCTGCTGGTGTGCTGACCCTGTAAAACATTATATGCAAGTGGCTGCGGGTTAGCTGACCCTGTAAAACATTAAATGCGAGGGCCTGCAGCTGAGCTGACCCTCTAAAAAAATTCTATGCGAGAACTTGCATATAAGCTGACCCTGTAAAATATTTGAGTTGCGGGCCTGCAGGTGAGCTGACCCTTTAAAAGATTTTAGGTGCGGGCTGTATGTGAGCTTACCCAGTAAAAGATTTGAGTTGCGGGGGGAACCGAGGACGCCGGCCGTGCTGAGGAGACATACGCGGCCGGGTCCGTCCCGCCCCCTCATCACCTAGGAGACGAGTTGCAGGCCTGCAGGTGAATTGACTCTGTAAAAGATTTGAGTTGCGGGCCTGCATGTGAGCTTACCCAGTAAAAGATTTGAGTTGCAGGGGGAACCGAGAACGCCGGCCATGCTGAGGAGACGTATGCGGCCGGGTCTGTCCCGCCCCCCATCACCTAGGAGACGAGGACGCTGCACACGTCCTCGCTACTGCATAGAGGCGGGGTGCCATGAGTCCTGCGGAGAGTGAGCGCATCGCTGGCGCCCCGTGACAGATATCTTCCCTATCAAATTCTGATGTTATTTTATGCGCCTAACATGGTGACCAACGGTAACGGGGAATCATTGTTTGATTTCAGAGAGGGAGCCTGAAAAATGGCTACGACTACTACTTCAAAGCAAGGCAGCATGAGTTGCGGGCCTGCAGGTGAACTGACTCTGTAAAAGATTTGAGTTGCGGGCCTGTAGGTGAGCTGACCCTGTAAAACATTAAATGTGAGTGGCTGCGGGTCAGCTGACCCTGTAAAACATTATATGCGAGGGCCTGCAGCTGAGCTGACCCTCTAAAAAATTCTATGCGAGAACTTGCATGTGAGCTGACCCTGTAAAATATTTGAGTTGCGGGCCTGCAGCTGAGCTGACCCTGTAAAAGATTTGAGTTGCGGGCCTGCAGGTGAGCTGACCTACTAAAAGATTTCAGGTGTGGGCCTGCATGTGAGCTGACCCAGTATAAGATTTGAGTTGCAGCCCTGCAGGTGAGCTGACCCAGTAATAGATTTTAGGTGCGGGCCTGCATGTGAGCTGACCCAGTAAAAGATTTGAGTTGCGGGCCTGCAGGTGAATTGACCCTGTAAAAGATTTGAGTTGCAGGCCTTCAGGTGAGCTGACCCTTTAAATGATTTTAAGTGGGGGCCTGAATGTGAGCTGACCCAGTAAAAGATTTCAGCTGCTGCCTGCAGCTGAGCTGACCCTGTAAAAGTTTTGAGGTGCGGGCCTGCTGGTGAGCTGAGGTGGAACCGACAAACCCAACTTGATTTTGATGGCTGCATTAATCTGCAGGTGACCGCCATACAGCTCCACAGATTTGTTTCCATCTGCATCTTTCTCAACAATCTGCGGCCTCAGTCTTTTATCCAGACTCATTCATTGTGCCACTATGTGGCCTCCTCATGCTGCCATCTACACACCATGTTACCTTGCCACTCATTTTTTTCAAAATGCTGCTTAAAAGGCCTTAAACTGATCACCAGGCCCACAATTTAATTAAGGTTATGGAAATCGATAAACCCAACTTGCTTTTGTGGGCTGCATCAGTGGCGTAGCTAGAAATTACTGGGCCACACAGCAAATTTTTTTATGGGGCTCCATCCCACAGTCATTTTTTAGAGACCGCTTCCTTTCATGCCGCCCCCATTCCTGTGGCTAGTAAAGATCGCTCTCTCAGAACAGGGCCGGTGGTTGTTCCATCCGTTTTATACACTGTCTATACTGTTACTGTATATAATTTCATTGTGTAATACTGTTGAGGGGGCCCTGATCAAATCCTTTAGTCGCCCTCCTCCTGGATGGGCACTATCTGTCTCAGGGCCCCAAAGCTGCAGCTTTCCCTGTTTCCCCTATAGCTATGCCCCTGGTCTGCATTAATCTGCAGGTGACCGTCATACAGCTCCACAGATTTGTTTCCATCTGCATCTTTCTAAACAATCTGTGGCCTTAGTCTTTTATCCAGACTCAGTCATTGTGCCACTATGTGGCCTCCTCATGCTGCCATCTCTACATTAAGTCACCTTGCCACTCATTTTTATCACCATGCTGCTGCTGATGATGCTTAAAAGACCTTAAACTGATCACCAGGCCCACAATCTAATTAATGTTTTACACACAAAACCAAAGTAAAAAATAGATTTTATAGGAAAAATTGATTGGAGCTCGCTCATCACTAAATGTTTTCAAAGTTTTCTGGTGTTCAGTTGGAATACATTGCGATATTCGTGCGCGATATTCGGCTGAGCACCCGAGTATAATGTAAGTCAGTGGGAGACAACCAGGCACCCCCCTGCTCAGATGCGGGGAGGGTGCCTGGAACATAGGAAAAGGTCTGAAAGTGATGGAAACACACCTATGAAATCGATCAGGAACAGCAGGGAGACCATGTCTGGATGCATCTTGGACACCAATGTCACTGCTGGGAACCATTTTGTCCAAGTTCTACGCCACTTTTACAGACTGACAAAAAAATGCCCAAAACCCCGCCCCCACAAAAAATATCTTTTTTAGAGGAAAAATTGTTAGGAAACTTTCTTTCCTGTAGATTCAATTGTATATACAGTGTAAGTGCTGCCAAAAATTACAAGGATGAAGTACTTCGATACAGCCTGTATTTCACCTAACGGAGGGCCTCATTCACATGGTGGTACAATTGTTCAGGTAGTGGGACTCCTATACTCATACAGCCTATGCACTAAGTGAAAAGGCTGCCAAAAATTACAAGGAACCTGCTCTCCAATGCACCTTTTATTACACATAAAGGAGGGCATCATACACACCGTTTAAAAATTATAATTAATGGCCTGCTTGTGACCCTCAAAAAACATTTGGAGCAAGGGCCTGCTGGTTACCCACTAAAACATTAAGGGTGAGGGCCTGCTGCTGAGCTCACCCTCTTAAACATTATGGTTGAGGGCCTGCTGGTGAGCTGACCCTGGAAAACATTGGAGGTGAGGGCCTGAGGGTGAGCGAACCCCATAAAACATTGTAGTGAGGGCCTACAGGTGAGCATACCGTATGAAACATTGGAGGTGAGGGCCTGAAGGTGAGCGAACCCCATAAAACATTGTAGTGAGGGCCTACAGGTGAGCAGACAGTATGAAACATTAGAGGTGAGGGCCTAAAGGTAAGCAAACCCCATAAAACATTGTAGTGAGGGCATATATACTGTATGGAAAAGGAGGAGGAGGATGAGAAAACAAGATTCAAACATATACCCTTTTTGGAGGTGAAAAGGGTGCATCTGAATCTTGTGGATTGAGTACATTGTAAAGCATACATTTAAATTGTGTGTTTGTTCCTCATTAGCTCAGCGTTCCTCTGGTGGAGTGGAGAAGTAAGGGGCAATCCAGGCCTTGTTCATTTTTATCTGAGTCAACCTGTCAGCATTGACAATGTACAAGAGGATACGCTTATCTGTTATAATGCCACCAGCATACATACAGGGCATCATACACACCCTTTAAAAATTATAATTAATGGCCTGCTGGTGACCCTTAAAAAACATTTGGAGCAAGGGCCTGCTGGTTACCCTCTAAAACATTATGGATGAGGGCCTGCTGCTGAGCTGACCCTCCTAAAAATTATGGTTGAGGGCCTGCTGGTTAGCTGACCCTGGAAAACATTGGAGGTGAGGGCCTGAAGGTGAGCGAACCCTATAAAAAATTGTAGTGAGGGCCTACAGGTGAGCAGACCGTATAAAACATTGGAGGTGAGGGCATGAAGGTGAGCGAACCCCATAAAACATTGTAGTGAGGGCCAACAGGTGAGCAGACCGTATGAAACAGTGTAGTGAGGCAGGGCCGTCTTTAATATTGATTGGACCCTGGGCAAAAATTTACTTGGGCCCCCTGGATCCCGCCTTCCCACACCTTAGTAGGCAATCACGCCGTCCACCACAACACACAAAAAATCCACACATCTGGTAGAATACAGTGAATGACTGTAAATACTTCCAGTTCTGAAGACTCCAGCGGCTCAGGATCAGTGCTCTGGGCAGCTGGGCTCAGGCTGGAAGTGGGCACCGCTCTGCAGGAAGGAGACCAGGGCTCGGCTCACCCTAGTGTTACAGTGCACCCCAGCACCCCACAGTATGCAGTATAGCACCGTATAGTATACAGCACCACACAATATGCAGCATAGCACCCCACACTATACAGTACCACACAGTATATAGTAGATCAGTATAGCAGCCCACAGTATACAGTACCCCCACAGTATACAACACCACAGTATACAGTTGAGCAGTATACAGCCCCCACACTATACAGCCCCCCCACACTATACAGCCCCCCCACACTATACAACCCCCCCACACTATACAGCCCCCCACACTATACAGCCCCCCACACTATACAGTACAGCAGTATAGCACTCCACAATATACAGCACTCACAGTATACAGTCCCCCACAGTATACAGTACAGCAGTATAGCACTCCACAATATACAGCACCCACAGTATACAGTATACAGGCCCCCACAGTATACAGGCCCCCACAGTATACAGCGCCCCACTATACAGTAGTTTACAGAATATTAGCATAACAGCCCCTGTCACCTTTTTCTGATGTAATCTTCACAAAAAAAGCTCCACAGTTAAGGTAAACTTCTACAGCAACACTCCTGGTAGGACCTTGATGACCTCATAGCCATGTGACCAGTAATATTGCTAGGTTACTGGTCACATGGTGATAATGTCATCTAAGGTCCTAGAGAATCACAGCTCTCACAGTACGCTGCCTGGAGTGCCGGCAGGCATGGCATGGCAGCACCCCCTGTGTAGCTGACAGCCTGACACCTGGGGCAGTGGCTAGCAGGGCTCAAGAGGCAGCTGCCTTGGGCCCCCCAGGAGCAACTGGGCCAGGGGCAGCTGCCCCTTTTGCCCCTTGTTAAAGACGGCCCTGTAGTGAGGGCATATATAGTGTATGGAACAGGAGGAGGAGGAGAAAACAAGAGTCAAACATATACCCTTTTTTGGAGGTAAAAAGGGTGCATCTGAATCTTGTGGATTGAGTACATTGTAAAGCATACATTTAAATTGTGTGTTTGTTCCTCATTAGCTCAGCGTTCCTCTGGTGGAATGGAGAAGTCCGGGGCAATCCAGGCCTTGTTCATTTTTATCTGAGTCAACCTGTCAGCATTGCCAATGTACAAGCGGATACGCTTATTTGTTATAATGCCACCAGCATTACTAAATACACGCTCAGACAATACGCTGGCGGAAGGGCAGGCCATCACCTCCAAGGCATAGAGCGCAAGTTCGGTCCATGTGTCCAGCTTGGACACCCAGTAGTTGTAAGGCACCGAGGGATCATTGAGGACGCTGACACAGTCTGCTATGTGCTCCTTCACCATATTCAAAAAATGTTCTCTCCTTGTGGCACTAGGCCGCACATCAGGGTGAGGGTGCTGGCAGGGTGTCATGAAACTGTCCCAGGCTTTGGATAGTGTTGCCCTGCCTCTGTTGGAACTGCTGTGTGTTCCCCTTGTCTCCCCTCCTCGGTTGGCCAAGGAAGTACGGACTCTGCTGCCAGCATTGTCAGATGGAAAATTTTGGAGCAATTTTTCTACAAGGATCTTCTGGTATTGCACCATTTTGCTCATCCTCTCCTCCACCAGAGGAATGAGAGATGAGAAGTTATCGTTGTAGCGGGGGTTGAGAAGGGTAAACAACCAGTAATCCGTGTTGTTTAAAATGCGCATATAGCGCGGGTCACGGGAAAGGCAGCCTAACATGAAGTCAGCCATGTGTGCCAGAGTACCAATAGGCGAGACTTTGCTGTCATCATCGTGAGGATCACTCCCAATCTCCTCATCCTCTTCCTCCTCTTCTTCCCACCCATGCTGAACAGATGGAATTAAACTTCCATTGGTACTACCCTCTGTAGCGCATGCAAAAGTCTCCTGCTCCTCCTCCTCTTTAACCTCCAATTCGTGCTGAGAAGACAAACTGAGGGTGGTCTGGCTATCATCAACCTGTGTAATGTCTTTCCCCATTTCCACCTCTTCCACATGCAAAGCGGCGTCCTTAATCATGAGCAGCGAGCGTTTGAGAAGACACAGAAGTGGGATGTCGACACTGATAATAGCGTTATCGCCGCTCACTATCTGTGTTGATTCCTCAAAGTTGTGTAAAACCTCACAGAGGTCAGACATCCATGCCCACTCCTCGCTTGTGAATAGTGGAAGCTGACTGGAAAGGCGACGACCATGTTGCAGGTGGTATTCCACAACTGCCCTCTGTTGCTCACAAAGCCTGGCCAACATGTGGAACGTGGAGTTCCAGCACGTGCTCACGTCGCACAACAGCCGGTGAGCTGGCATTTTCAAGCGCTGCTGCAGGGTTGACAGACCGGCTGAAGCTGTTGGTGACTTGCGGAAATGTGCGAACAAGCGGCGCACCTTCACCAGTAGCTCAGGCAAATTGGGGTATGTTTTTAGAAACCGCTGAACCACAAGTTTGAATACGTGGGCAAGGCATGGGATGTGTCTAAGGATGCCCAGCTCCAAAGCCGCCACAAAGTTACGGCCATTATCAAACACATTTTCCCAATATCTGGGCCTGACACACAGACTCTATTGCAGCACAGATGTTACAATTCACTGCAGGGACCGGTTATACGAAAAATGACACACAGAAGGTATTGCTAAACAGATGTCACAAGTCACTGCAGACACCCTCTATAAAAAATGTATCACAAAGTATGGAAAAAAAATCAAAGATTACTTTGCAAGATTAAATTGCTGCCACCACACACAATAGTCCTTAAAGGGACTTTTGGGTATTTGAAATGTTTTAAAATTGAATAAATTGCGATCACAAACTCCCTACACTATCTGTCCCTTCTTAAGCGCTGCTCTCCCTAACTCGCAATGAGCCTAACCCGCGTCATCGGGTACTATATAGCACCCGATGACGCATTTTGGCCAGCCAATCACTGTAATGCCAGTAGCCAACATGGCTACTGGCATTACAGTGATGGCAGTACTTACCTGCATGTTAATAGGCTGCTTAACAGCCCCGAAACGTGCGGGAAGGAGACTCGAGCATGGCGCTCGAGCACATGTGGTACTCGGCCGAGTACCGCCATGTGCCGAGCATAGCGATGCTCGAGCGAACAGGTATTCGGCCGAGCATGCTCGCTCAACACTTGTCACGAGGGTATCAAGAGCCACGTCTGACTCCGTTATACCCGGGGTCAGGAAGTCGCAGCGGGTGGCTGCGCGCTCTATAGCTAAAGATCATGGTGTTTCTTAGTTATTGTTTTCTGTGTTTGCCTTGCTATCCTTTTTGTCTCTCTCAGGGATCCGTAGCTTCTCCTCCTCAGCTGTTTCGTGTCTGCCACTCCCTACCTTCTTATATTCTCCCCTCACACTTCTCTAGTTGCCAGTTATAGAGCTTCCTGCCTGGACATCTATACTGACCCACTGGAGTGGTTAATCCTGGTTGTTGTTCCTGTGTGCTACCCTCCGGATCCCTGTTGGGCTTATTGTTGTCTCCTGTTGTCACCCACCTGGGATTATATGTTGAGTCTGTGTTGTCTGTCCTTCCCTTGGTGTTTTCCCTTAGAGCTAGTGGTGCGGACTAGTGTTCCCATCGCCCTGTTCACTACCTAGGGCTCAGCTCAGGGAAAGCCAGGGCTTTAGGCACGTGATCGGCGTACGGGTGAGGAACCCGTCTAGGGACGTCAGGGCAGCCAGGTGCCAGCCGCCAGGTGAGTCAGGGGTCACCATCTTCCCTCTCACTTGGGCAGGGCCTTCCTTGTTCCCTCCCTCTGTGTCACGTATGTGATAGCCACGCCGACCGTGATATTATAACTGGCCAATACTTTTTGAAAAAAAATAAAATAAATTATATAATTTTTTATTTGTTGTTTTTTTTTCTCTACTTAGAATCCAATATAAATCCTATTGATGCCTTGGCAGAACAGCTTCAAAGCCTGTCTTTGGAGGTGGCAGGATTGAAGGCGTCTGTTCTCCAACAACAGCAGCAAATGCAGCAGACCGCACCCCCAGCGGTTGCTATGGGTAACCAGGTTGTCACTGAACCCAAGGTTGCTCTTCCCGACAGATTTTCTGGGGGAAGGGACAAATTTGCAACGTTCCGTGAGGCCTGCAAATTATATTTTAAGTTGCGCCCTTACTCCTCAGGTCATGAAGAACAGCGGGTAGGGATTGTCATTTCCCTGCTTCAGGGGGACCCACAATCCTGGGCGTTCTCGTTACCCCCTGGTTCTCAGGCTCTCCGGTCAGTGGAGGGATTTTTTGGAGCTTTGGGTCTCATATATGATGACCCTGACCGAGTCGCCCTGGCTGAGTCGAAGTTACGGAGACTCCTACAGAGAGATCGGTCAGCAGAGGAATATTGCTCAGAGTTCCGTAGGTGGGCTACGGATACTCAGTGGAACGACCCGGCTCTCAGGAGTCAGTTCTGCTCTGGGTTATCTGAAAGGGTTAAGGATGCACTGGCGCTGTATGAGACCCCCCCTTTCCCTTGATGCTGTTATGTCCCTCTCTATCAGAATAGATAGACGTCTTAGGGAGAGATCGAAAATTCCGGAGCAATTGGTTACCTCTCCCAAGCAGCAGTCAGCCTGTACTGACTTAGATGAGCCTATGCAGCTAGGCGGAACTTCTCGTCAGGTCCGTCCTCCCGAGATTCGCCGTAGGGGGGGGGGCTTGTTTTTTCTGTGGGGGGAGGGGTCATTTCATTAATGTCTGTCCCTCCTTTCTCAAAAACAAAAGACCGTCGGAAAACTACTAACCCCGGGCTGTGCGGAGGATGTCAGCCGGGGGGTATACGTTTCCTCCATACGAACATCTCAATTTGTGTTACCAGCGGTCATTGTTTTTGGTGTTAAGACGGAGTCTATTTCTGTTTTTCTAGACAGTGGAGCAGGGGTAAACTTGATTGATGCCCATTTTGCCCGCACTATGGGTTTGTCTCTCTGTACGCTGCAGAGACCTATTCCCGTATTCGCTATAGATTCTGCTCCTCTGTCTCAGAGAAACCTCACCCACATTGTTCGTAATTTACACCTTCGGGTAGGGGACCACCATAATGAGTGTCTTTCATGTTACGTTCTGGAGGGCCTTCCCTCTCCGGTGGTATTGGGTCTTCCCTGGTTGGTAGCGCACAATCCAGTGGTGGATTGGCAGGCCAGGGAGATATTGGAGTGGAGTGAGCATTGCAGAGAGAATTGCTTAAATAACAATTGCTTAATCGCCTCCATAGCTTCCCTACCTACATTTATTTCGGACTTTGAGGACGTTTTTTCTGAAAAGGGTTGTCAGAAACTACCACCTCATCGTCCTTATGATTGCCCGGTTAACCTGATTCCCGGGGCAAAATTACCCAAGTCCAGGTTGTATAATCTTTCGGGTCCCGAGAGACAAGCCATGAAAGATTATATCTCCGAGAGTCTGGCTAAGGGACACATCAGACCCTCTTCTTCACCCGTGGCTGCAGGGTTTTTCTTTGTTAAAAAGAAAGATGGGGGCCTGCGTCCTTGCTTAGATTTCCGTGAGTTAAACCAGATAACCATCCGTGACCCATACCCTCTTCCTCTCATTCCTGACCTTTTTAATCAGATTGCGGGTGCTAAGTGGTTCTCCAAACTTGATCTTAGGGGGGGCCTACAATCTGATTCGTATCAGGGAAGGGGATGAGTGGAAGACAGCTTTTAACACCCCTGAGGGGCATTATGAAAATCTTGTTATGCCTTTCGGTCTGACCAATGCCCCCGCTGTCTTCCAACATTTCGTTAATGATATTTTTAGTCATCTCATCGGCAGGTTTGTAGTCATATACCTAGATGATATCTTAATTTATTCGGCTGATCTGAAAACACATGAGGTGCATGTCAGGCAAGTACTGCAGGTCCTACGGACGAATAAATTATATGCGAAAATTGAAAAATGTGTCTTCGCTGTTCAGGAATTACAGTTCCTGGGATATCTATTATCTGCTTCAGGTTTCCGCATGGATCCTGGGAAGGTCCAAGCAATTTTAGATTGGGATCTTCCTGAGAACCTTAAAGCCCTACAACGGTTTTTGGGTTTCGCTAATTTCTATAGAAAGTTCATTAAATATTATTCAGTGATCGTTAAACCCCTTACCGACATGACTAGGAAGGGGACGGATTTTTCCAAATGGTCTGACGCCGCTAAAGATGCATTTTCCTCTCTAAAGGAGAGGTTTACCTCGGCACCTGTTCTAATTCAACCTGATGTCTCCCAGCCTTTTATTGTCGAGGTAGATGCGTCAGAGGTGGGAGTGGGAGCTGTATTGTCTCAGGGTCCGTCTCCTGGCAAATGGCGTCCTTGCGCTTTCTTTTCCAAAAAATTATCTTCTGCAGAGAAGAATTATGATATTGGAAATAGGGAACTGTTGGCGATTAAACTGGCGCTTGAAGAGTGGCGTCACTTCTTAGAGGGAGCAGTCCACCCCGTCACGGTGATTACGGATCACAAGAACCTTCTGTACCTAGAATCGGCTAAACGTCTCACCCCTAGACAAGCTAGGTGGTCGCTATTCTTTACCAGATTTAACTTTGTAATCACCTATCGTCCTGGGGCAAAAAATACCAAGGCAGACGCATTATCTCGTAGTTTCCCTGGAGGGGGTAATGTTTGTGATCCGGTACCTATTTTACAAAGAGGAGTGGTTGTCTCTGCTGTACACTCTGTTCTAGAGGGAAAGGTGTTAGAGGCTCAGGGGGACGCCCCGGCCTCTTGCCCCTCAGAGAAATTGTTTGTACCGTTAAACCTGCGTCTTGAATTATTAAAAGAACATCATAATTCGGCACTTGCTGGACACCCGGGTAGTAAAGCAACCTTGGAGCTTTTATCTCGTCGTTTTTGGTGGCCAAGGTTGCGTCAGGATGTAATGGATTTCGTGTCTACTTGTTCTACTTGTGCACGCGCGAAAGTCTCTCATACACGTCCAGCAGGGTCTTTATTGCCACTTTTCATTCCCAATAGGCCATGGACACATCTGTCTATGGATTTCATCACTGACTTACCGTTGTCGGCGGGTAAAACAGTTATCTTGGTAGTAGTAGACAGGTTTAGCAAAATGGTACACTTTATTGCGCTACCCGCACTTCCTAATGCTAAAACTCTCGCTCAGGTGTTTATCAGTGAAATCGTGAAGCTTCACGGGGTCCCTTCCGATGTGGTTTCGGATCGGGGAACCCAGTTTATTTCTAAGTTTTGGAAAGCTTTTTGTTCCCGTTTGGGGGTTCACTTGTCCTTTTCCTCAGCTTTCCATCCTCAGTCGAATGGACAGACTGAGCGTACCAACCAAAACCTAGAAACATATTTAAGGTGTTTTGTGTCTGAAAACCAAGAGTTGTGGTCATCATACTTACCGTTAGCTGAGTTTGCCATAAATAATCATTATCAGGAGTCCACCGGCAAGTCACCATTCCTTGGTGCATATGGTTTTCATCCCCAATTTTGTACTTTCAAAGAGGGGGGGTCTTCTGGGGTTCCCGAAGAGGAAAGGTTTTCTTCATCTCTTTCATCGGTATGGCAGAAGGTGCAAGTTAACTTGAAAAAGATGAGTGGTAAATATAAATGCATGGCCGATAAGAAACGGTCGCCAGGTCCGGACCTAGGAGTGAATGACTATGTGTGGTTGTCTACTAGGAATATTAAGTTGAAGGTTCCTTCTTGGAAACTGGGTCCTAGGTTCATTGGTCCCTATAAAATAGTAACCGTCATTAACCCTGTGGCTTTTTGCCTGGAGCTACCTCAGACTTTTAAGATCCATAACGTCTTCCATAAATCGTTACTCAAGAAGTATGTTCCACCTCTAGAACCATCGCCGCTGCCACCTCCTCCTGTTATTGTGGCTGGTAATCTGGAGTTTCAAATAGCCAGAATTGTTGATTCTCGTCGGGTCCGCCGCTCTCTTCAGTATCTGGTGCATTGGAGGGGTTACGGTCCCGAGGAAAGAATGTGGGTTCCAGCGTCAGAGGTAAACGCCAACAGGTTAATTCAGGCTTTCCATGCCTCTCATCCGGAGAGACCTGGTCCTGAGTGTCCTGAGGCCCCTCATGGAAGGGGGGGTACTGTCACGAGGGTGTCAAGAGCCACGTCTGACTCCGTTATACCCGGGGTCAGGAAGTCGCAGCGGGTGGCTGCGCGCTCTATAGCTAAAGATCATGGTGTTTCTTAGTTATTGTTTTCTGTGTTTGCCTTGCTATCCTTTTTGTCTCTCTCAGGGATCCGTAGCTTCTCCTCCTCAGCTGTTTCGTGTCTGCCACTCCCTACCTCCTTATATTCTCCCCTCACACTTCTCTAGTTGCCAGTTATAGAGCTTCCTGCCTGGACATCTATACTGACCCACTGGAGTGGTTAATCCTGGTTGTTGTTCCTGTGTGCTACCCTCCGGATCCCTGTTGGGCTTATTGTTGTTTCCTGTTGTCACCCACCCGGGATTATATGTTGAGTCTGTGTTGTCTGTCCTTCCCTTGGTGTTTTCCCTTAGAGCTAGTGGTGCGGACTAGTGTTCCCATCGCCCTGTTCACTACCTAGGGCTCAGCTCAGGGAAAGCCAGGGCTTTAGGCACGTGATCGGCGTACGGGTGAGGAACCCGTCTAGGGACGTCAGGGCAGCCAGGTGCCAGCCGCCAGGTGAGTCAGGGGTCACCATCTTCCCTCTCACTTGGGCAGGGCCTTCCTTGTTCCCTCCCTCTGTGTCACGTATGTGATAGCCACGCCGACCGTGATAACACTAGTCTTTATTAAAAATATTGAGCCGTTCTGTCACAAAGAGTTAACTGTTTGGCTAGCTGTGTGAATCATACTTTTTACTTTCACTTTGTGTCGGCATCTAATAACCCTTATCTCTAAAAGGTCATACATACTTAAAGAGGACCTTTCATCAGAATCAAGTATGTAAACTGAATATACATACATGGAGAGCGGCGCCCAGGGATCCCCCTGCACTTACTATTATCCCCGGGCGCCGCTCCGTTCTCCTGTTATAGGCTCCGGTAAAGTCATAGTTAGGCTCAACCCATTTGAGCCTGCCGCGGTCTCCTTCTCCTATGCTGTAGCGCTGGCCAATCGCAGCGCTCAGCTCTTAGCCATGCTATGATCCCTGGGCGCCGCTCTCCATGTATGTATATTCAGTTTACATACTTGATTCAGATGAAAGGTCCTCTTTAAGACACATTCTTATCATAAATGAGCTTTAATGAGTGTTTATAATGTCAGAGATAAGGAGCTGGTCAGATAAGCTGGCTGACCGAGTAGAGAGAAAATTCAGATCACTCTATTAGAGCAACTCAGCCCTGTACAGAAAAAAGGGCTCTACAGTCGTGGCCAAAAGTTTTGAGAATGACACAAATATTAGTTTTCACAAAGTTTGCTGTTAAACTGCTTTTAGATCTTTGTTTGTTTCTGTGATGTAGTGAAATATAATTACACGCACTTCATACGTTTCAAAGGCTTTTATCGACAATTACATGACATTTATGCAAAGAGACAGTATTTGCAGTGTTGGCCCTTCTTTTTCAGGACCTCTGCAATTCGACTGGGCATGCTCTCAATCAACTTCTGGGCCAATTCCTGACTAATAGCAACCCATTCTTTCATAATCACTTCTTGGAGTTTGTCAGAATTAGTGGGTTTTTGTTTCTCCACCCGCCTCTTGAGGATTGACCACAAGTTCTCAATGGGATTAAGATCTGGGGAGTTTCCAGGCCATGGACCCAAAATGTCAACGTTTTGGTCCCCGAGCCACTCAATTATCACTTTTGCCTTATGGCACGGTGCTCCATCGTGCTGGAAAATGCATTGTTCTTCACCAAACTGTTGTTGGATTGTTGGAAGAAGTTGCTGTTGGAGGGTGTTTTGGTACCATTCTTTATTCATGGCTGTGTTTTTGGGCAAAATTGTGAGTGAGCCCACTCCCTTGGATGAGAAGCAACCCCACACATGAATGGTCTCAGGATGCTTTACTGTTGGCATGACACAGAACTGATGGTAGCGCTCACCTTTTCTTCTCCGGACAAGCCTTTTTCCAGATGCCCCAAACAATCGGAAAGAGGCTTCATCGGAGAATATGACTTTGCCCCAGTCCTCAGCAGTCCATTCACCAAACTTTCTGCAGAAGATCAATCTGTCCCTGATTTTTTTTTGGAGAGAAGTGGCTTCTTTGCTGCCCTTCTTGACACCAGGCCATCTTCCAAAAGTATTCGCCTCACTGTGCGTGCAGATGCGCTCACACCTGCCTGCTGCCATTCCTGAGCAAGCTCTGCACTGGTGGCACTCCGATCCCGCAGCTGAATCCTCTTTAGGAGACGATCCTGGCGCTTGCTGGACTTTCTTGGACGCCCTGAAGCCTTCTTAACAAGAATTGAACCTCTTTCCTTGAAGTTCCTGATGATCCTATAAATTGTTGATTGAGGTGCAATCTTAGTAGCCACAATATCCTTGCCTGTGAAGCCATTTTTATGCAATGCAATGATGGCTGCACGCGTTTCTTTGCAGGTCACCATGGTTAACAATGGAAGAACAATGATTTCAAGCATCACCCTCCTTTTAACATGTCAAGTCTGCCATTTTAACCCAATCAGCCTGACATAATGATCTCCAGCCTTGTGCTCGTCAACATTCTCACCTGAGTCGATTTCTGAAATGATCTCAGCAGGTCCTTTAATGACAGCAATGAAATGCAGTGGAAAGTTTTTTTTGGGATTAAGTTAATTTTCATGGCAAAGAAGGACTATGCAATTCATCTGATCACTCTTTATAACATTCTGGAGTATATGCAAATTGCTATTATAAAATCTTAAGCAGCAACTTTTCCAATATTTATGTAATTCTCAAAACTTTTGGCCACGACTGTATATGTGTAATAAAGACCATTTAAAAAAAATTATTTTTAAAATGCAATCATAAAAAATCGCCCCAAACGTGTACATAGCCTTTAAAGGAGTTTTCTCATCTCGCCATTACTAAGGTCAACAATATTAATCCCCAACCACCAGGTGGCCATAAACAGTGGAACAGATTGGTGCTCTGCTGTTTCAGTAGCTTTCATTGCTGACTCAGAAACAGCATAGCTTGCTGTGCCACACTGTTTCTGCAGCTCCCATGAACTGCAGTGACAGTTACTGAAACAGCAGAGCACCAACCTACTCCGCTCTTTTATGTCCAACTATTGGTTGAGGCTCAATCTCATCGCACCATAGTAATGTCGAAATGAGATAACTCCTTTAAATAAAGCCATCGGTAAAATCTCCTTTTTTTTTTTTTTTACAAAGCATTGTATCCTATTAGCACCTGTTTTTGACCCAGTGCTTAATTTCCATCAGTGTTATTCTTTAATTAGAGATTACAATTACATTTTGAAATATAATAGGAATATATGGCAGATATTTATTCCTTAATTTATAAGATGTCATTTTTTATTTTTACTCAAAATCTGATTACCATACTTAGCTAGTTTGTATTTTCATTGATTTTATTTAAATGATTTACTATGCTATTGCTTCAAGGCCATCAACCCATCCGTATAATGGTCCAGCTAGTACAGATCTATAATGTAGAGCCCATAGCCTGCCCATACTCTACCTCTGTATGATTTAATACATAGATACTTTTAGTTCTCTCATACATTTATATGGCATTTATGAGAAAACAAAATTGTGGCATGCAATATTATCTATCCAAATATGAAGCTATTATCCCCTAAAATGTGTTTGGTGTCTCAGAATTGCTTTGAGCAGAGAATATAGTATCTCAGGCTTGCTCATTGAGGTACCATACAGCAGCACAGTGCCTACAGGCACATAATTAGGAGCGATTAGACTCTGTTTGTAACATACAGGATTAGTGCACATGGCCTTAATTCTGTGATTATTGGAAGCTATCGAAAATTATAGCAGGTTGCATTTCACAGTTCAGTCCTCACAGTAGAAAGGTACTTCATTAGTTTCTCTGAATAAATAATTAGTATCTGTGCTTTGTCTTTAGGAGATCCTATTTGGGTTCCTTAATAGAAATAGCCTTGCGGTTCGCCCGACGGTCATTTCGCGGTGAACTATGCTTGTTCTGCTTTGCATTATTGACTGTTGTATAACACTAGTCAGACAGCCTAACAATAATTCAGAAGTCAAGAAACGTGAGACATCAGATCTGTATGTATTCTTTTTTCGGAATAACTTTGTAAAACTACAACAAAACATAACAAAACATATGTGTCAATACATTAAACATAATACAGCAGCCTCACTCCATCAGTGAGAGTACTCACAGACAATTCCATCATAAGTCCAGGAATAGATAAAGAGCTCCTCTGCATGCAGCCTGCTAGATCCGGGATCAGTCATGAAATGGAGGAAATACAGTTCCAGGTTAAAGGTTACTGCCTGTGACTCTGAGAAAAATGCACTTCCTGTAAAGTTCTGGCAAAGTAGTAACTAACTTAGACCACTAGATGGCAGCAACATCAAACATAACATTGCAGTATAATCTTTTCAGCACATTACATACATTTACTATGCACAAAATGGGCAGAACACTCCCTGTCTGGCATAATTTATTATGTCACTACCTAAATAACTACTGCAATAAAGGTGCTTAAAGTCTCATGGGTCAAGTGAGCAGTTTTGGTTTGTAGCAACAAGATTCGCCTGGCAATTCCTATAAGTCTCTCCCAGACACCACCCATGTGTGAAGAGTGTGGAGGATTAAAGACCCATGTACATCCTCTGTCTTGGAGAAAGTCTTGCAATTGTGATTCGCTGGCACAAATGTTAAGTTCCTTGCAGACTCCTACAAAGTTTGTTCCTCTGTCAGAACGGAGCAGTTTTGCTGGGCCATGAATTGAGAATAATCTCCTCAAGGCATTAATAAAGCTTGATGTTGACATTGTTTCAAGTAGCTCTATGTGTACAGCTTGGGTGGACAAACAAGTGAAAAGGACTGCCCATCGTTTACTGTCCGCTCTGCCTCCTCTAGTGCGACGGGTTAAAACAGACCACCGACTAAATACATCTAAGGCTACTTTCACACTTGCGTTCGGTGCGGATCCGTCTGGTATCTGCACAGACGGATCCGCATCTATAATGCAAACGCTTGCATCCGTTCAGAATGGATCCGTCTGCATAACAGTTTTTTTCAGATCTGATTTTTCACTTCGTAAAAACTCAGATCCGACAGTATATTCTAACACAGAGGCGTTCCCATGGTGATGGGGACGCTTCAAGTTAGAATATACTAAAAGAACTGTGTACATGACTGCCCCCTGCTGCCAGGCAGCACCCGATCTCTTACAGGGGGCTGTGATCCACACAATTAACCCCTCAGGTGCCGCACCTGAGGGTTAATTGTGCGTATCATAGCCCCCTGTAAGAGATCAGGTGCTGCCAGGCAGCAGGGGCCAGATCCCCCTCCCTCCCCAGTTTTAAATTCATTGGTGGCCAGTGCGGCCCCCCTCCCTCCCCAGTATATTATATTCATTGGTGGCCAGTGCGGCCCCCCTCCCTCCCTCCCAGTATTATATTCATTGGTGGCCAGTGCGGCCCCCCTCCCTCCCCAGTATTATATTCATTGGTGGCCAGTGCAGCCCCTCTCCCTCCCTCCCCAGTATTATATTCATTGGTGGCCAGTGCGGCCCCCCCTCCCTCCCCTGTATTATATTTATTGGTGGCCAGTGCGACCTCCCCTCTCCCCCCCCTAATTAAAATCCCCCCCCAACATTGGTGGCAGCGGAGAGTTCCGATCGGAGTCCCAGTTTAATCGCTGGGGCTCCGATCGGTTACCATGGCAGCCAAGACGCTACTGCAGTCCTGGCTGCCATGGTTACTTAGCAATTTTAGAAGCATTATACTTACCTGCGATGTCTGTGACCGGCCGGGCGCTCCTCCTACTGGTAAGTGAAAGGTCTGTGCTATAAGCAATGCGCCGCACAGACCTTTCACTTACCAGTAGGAGGAGCGCCCGGGCGGTCACAGACATCGCAGGTAAGTATAATGCTTCTAAAATTGCTAAGTAACTGTGGCAAAACCAACCTCGCCACTGGGTTTTGGAGAGGACTGGCTGCTGGCCTCTTGCCCCTGGATTATGGGCCATATACTAACTTTTAAACCCCTGAACCTATTCAAGTGAATTTTGGATAGGTTTGTCCCCAAGTTATACTGTTTAAATTCATGTAAGTTATATGTATGGCCAATGTAAACTCACAAAGTTGTAACAATTTATAATAAGTGTAACTTGTCAGCTTGGGAGGAAAATGCTGGGTGTGTTTCTATTGTGCCATTGTCCCATTGTGTGTTTAAAGGGTGATGTCTGTCCTGTTGTCTGAACATGTGTATTGGAGATTCCTCTTTGTCCTGAGAGATAATTGGATTACGCCTCGGGTGTCGCCAGGGCAGAGAGGAGGAAACCATGATGCATTGTGGGGATGTATTGTCTCTGTGTATCCTACAGTGCTGCATATCTGTCCTATGTCACAGTCTTCATTCTGGTCCCCTAGGGGCGTGTACTTACATTGTATGTGTTGTAACATATTGATTGGCTGTATTTCAAACCCATGTGGGCGGACCTGTATTTGAAACAACTGTAATAAAAACCAGGCTGAGTGTGCCAGCACCTCAGACCACTGCTTGACCCTCAACACGGAGCCTTGTCTCGTTATTGGGGGGATCCGCTGTATGTTGTTACAGACTGATTGCTAGGAGTGTAAGCTGATTCCTGTTCGTCTTCTAGCAGCTATTCGTGAGGTTCCAGTTTGGAGTGCTACTTTGTATCCAGTTCGGGACATTGGTGTTCTGCAGTAGCTGTGCCTGTCTCTCAGAAAGGGGCTTATCGCCTAAACTGATTTTAACCCCTTGTCTGCTGAAACGGTGCCGTTACAGTAACCATGGAAGCCAGGGCTGCAGTAGCGTCTTGGCTGCCATGGGAACCGATCGGAGCCCCAGCGATTAAACTGGGACTCCGATCGGAACTCTCCGCTGCCACCAATGATGGGGGGGGTGATTTTAATTAGGGGGGGAGAGGGGAGGCCGCACTGGCCACCAATGAATATAATACTGGGGAGGGAGGGAGGGGGGCCGCACTGGCCACCAATGAATATAATACTGGGGAGGGAGGGGGGCCGCACTGGCCACCAATGAATATAATACTGGGGAGGGAGGGGTGCCGCACTGGCCACCAATAAAGTTAAAACTGGGGAGGGAGGGGGGTCGTGTCGCCCTGGGGAGGGATGTGTCGCCCTTGGTGAACTACTTGTTCATGATCAGGGCTGCCATCAGAAATTTTGGGGCCCCTTACACAGCTCAAGGCCTGGGCCCCCCCCTCCTACCCCGCCCCTTTAGAATCCGTCCTGACTCCGCCTCCCGGCCCCCCTCCACCCAGTGATTTCAGTAAGGAATTATTTTTTGACCAAATAATATGAAGCCTGCTACCACAACAAGGTAGACCATTTAAAGGGAACCTGTCATGTGGATATTTGATTATAATCTAACTAATTATATACAATCATGAACTACTAAAAAGTGCCTTAGATGTATTCACTTACTGGTGTGACAGATGGTTACCTCATAATATACACACAAAGATGCCTCATGCCGCGTGCTAATGAGCTTATTTGAGTCCAGCGTGATGTCAGTGAGTCCAGCGCATATTTAATTCAGAGCTATAGCCACTCCCCTGCCCACCTGCTGCTGATTCATATGGAAAATAACTGTCAATCAGCAGCAGGTGGGCGGGGAGAGTCAGGAGCTCATGAATATTCAGGACTCATCATTATCAGCTGGAGCTTTTCAATACAAGATGTTGGCAGATTGACTGGGTCAATTAAAGAAAGTGACCCAGCATTTTGCTAAGAGAATCAATCACTTATTTATGTTGCCCTTAGTTAGGACACCATAAAACTGGTGACAGTTTCCCTTTAAGCAGGACCCTACACTAACCCTAACTACACTACCTGTTCTAATCTGCCCTAGCAATCTTCCCCTGGCACATTTAAGAAAAAACACTTTAAAAGCACAAGGTTTACTGTTACAGTGTTATGGGGGAAGGGGGGGGGGGGATCTGTGGATGACGTACTGTTATGGGGGGAATCTGTGGATGACACACTGTTATGGGGGGGAATCTGTGGAGGACACACTGTTATGGGGGGGATCTGTGGATGACACACTGTTATGGGGGGGGATCTGATGATGACACACTGTTATGGGGGGGGATCTGTGGATGACACACTGTTATGGGGGGGATCTGTGGATGACACACTTTTATGGGGGATCTGTGGATGACACACTTTTATGGGGGATCTGTGGATGACACACTTTTATGGGGGATCTGTGGATGACACACTTTTATGGGGGATCTGTGGATGACACATTTTTATGGGGGATCGGTGGATGACACATTTTTATGGGGGATCGGTGGATGACACTCAACCACTGTCAAACCCAACTGGTCAAACTTGTTAAAGGGGTTCAGCTCTGAACCCGGACATATCTCCATTTTCACCCCAGCAGCCTCCTTGACATGAGCATCGGAGCAGTTCATGCATCGATGCTCTCCTTTGCCCTGCGCTAAATTGCGCAGGGCAAAGGCATTTTTAGGAGTTGCGGTGACATACCGGGGCTCTCCATGGGGCTGACAGGAACCCTGGTGATGTCACTGGCACTGATGGGCAGGATTTAGCTCTGCCTTAGCCAGTAAAACGGCTAGGGCAGAGCTAAAGCCCACCCCTCAGAGCTGGTGACGTCACCGAGCACACTGCCGGGCGGAAGTTACCGCCCGGCAGTGTGTTATTGAAAACAAAAGAGCCCGTGCCGTGCGCGATTTAGCGCAGGGCACGGGAGCGCATCGGAGCATGAGACGCTCCGATGCTAGCCTGAGGGGGGCTGTCTGGGTGAAAATAAGGGTATGTCCGGGTTCAGCTCTGAACCCGGACAACCCCTTTAAATGGATCCCAAACACAATATGCACAATAATAACACTACCCACCCCCTCCAACACTTAATTAACCCCTTCATGGTCTAAACTTTTTTTTCAAAGCAGAACACACAGCTAAATGGGGCTGGGTGGGCTGGCAAGGGAGGGGTTAATAACAATAAGTAATGGAGGATCATGGCCCTGTGGGATAATCCAGAAAACAGCTTTGCATTTTACCCCCGAACAAAGACCGAGCAACATTATCCAGGGCCATGATGATCCTCCATGATCCATCACTTATTGTTATTATCCCCTCCCTTGCCAGCCCACCAGGCCCCTTATGGAAACAAGTCAAGTAATAACCTAACCTAATGGACCTTAATGAATCATTAGGGGGGTCCATCCAAGTCCAAGTCCAAGAACATGTGTGTGATGGAGGGGCGAGGGCACTAGGGCAGCTGGGCAGGCTTCCACAACCTTCACAATTCTTTCCAGATTTGATTCCAGGGCCAGGCAGTCCGTCCCTCCCACTCCCAGCCAGAGGCCAGAACAGAAGTTCCTGCCGCGCTAATCTGAAGGCTGGCGGCGTCACGGCGTGAGGCAGCAGCAGGCAGCGACAGCGTCTGACGTCACCTGCCGCTGCGCAGCTACGTTCCTCTGCGCATCGGCTCAGAGCCTTTTAAAGGGGAATGCAGCCGGAGCCGGATACCATCCGGAGGTTAGGTTGTTGGTTGGTCTAAATAATACAGGAATCAGCAGGGCGGGGGCCCGGGGGGGGGGGGTCGGGCAACGGGGCAAGGAATAATCAATTGCCCCCCTGCTGACAAATGGAAGGAGAAAAAAAAAATGTAATTGGAACTGGCCGGGCCCCCCCGGTGTCCGGGCCCCTTACTGGGGTATCGGCTGTACCCCCCTGATGGCGGCCCTGTTCATGATAGTACCTAACAAACAGTGTTGCACTGTAGTGATCATCGTCCTCCACATCATCTTCCACCCAATATTCACCCCTGACTTCCTTGTCGGTCTGCCCACTTTCGAAAGCCCTAGCAGTTGGCACCTGTGTTACGTCATCATCCGAGACATGCTGCGATAGTCCTCCCATGTACTCATCTTGAAAAATAAGTGGTTGGGCATCGGTGCACTCAATCTCTTCCACTTCTGGGGCAGGGCTAGGTGGATGGCCCTGGGAAACCCTGCTAACAGAGTCATCAAAAAGCAGAGAGACTGCTGCATGACTTGGGGCTCAGACTGCTTGGCTGATTTGCAAGGGGGTGAGGTGAAAGACTGATGGACATCGGCTGCAGGTGCCAACTGTGGTCTTTCAGCATGAGACTGGGTGGGAGACAATGTGAAGGAACTGGATCCACTGTCAGCAACCCAATCTACTATCGCCTGTACTTGTTCAGGCCTCACCATTCGTAGAGCAGCATTAGGCCCGACCAAATACCGCTGCAGGTTTTGTCGCCTACTCTCACCTGAGGATGGGGTTTCACTTGTGCGTGTAGCTGGCACAGATCGACCACATCCTCTCCCTGCAACAGGAGCTTTACCAGCAGCACCACGATCTGGGCCACGTCCCTTATTTGACGCTCTCCTCATATTTTTTTAATTTAGGTTCTTGCCCTAAATGGGCGTTTAATTGATAGTAGAATAGAACAACAGTATGTAATGGGTGTATCTCACACGGCCTGAACCAGACTAGGCCTCAATAAAAGATTTTCTTTGCCCAAAATGGCTGTATTTCAAATGCCTAATTCAAACCCCTGTATGTAGAGGTAGTATCTCAGAGGGCCTGAACCTCTGTAGGCCTGCAGTAAATATATCTTTGCAAAAAAAGGCTGTATTTCAAATGGCTGTATTTCAAATGCCTGAATCAAACCCCTGTATGTATAGGGGGGATCACACACGCCCTGAACCAGTGTAGGCCTGAAGTAAATACATCTTTGCAAAAAAAGGCTGTATTTCAAATGGCTGTATTTTAAATGCCTGAATCAAACCCCTGTATGTATAGGGGGGATCACACACGCCCTGAACCAGTGTAGGCCTGAAGTAAATATATCTTTGCACAAAATGGCTGTATTTTAAATGCCTGATTCAACCCCCTGTATGTAGGGGGGTATCTCACACGGCCTGAACCTCTGTAGGCCTGCAGTAAATATATCTTTGCACAAAATGGCTGTATTTCAAATGGCTGTATTTCAAATGCCTGATTCAAACCCCTGAATGTAGGGGGGTATCTCACACGGCCTGAACCTCTGTAGGCCTGCAGTAAATATATCTTTGCACAAAAAGGCTGTATTTCAAATGGCTGAATTTCAAATGCCTAATTCAAACCCCTGTATGTATAGGGGGGATCACACACGACCTGAACCAGTGTAGGCCTGAAGTAAATACATCTTTGCAAAAAAAGGCTGTATTTCAAATGGCTGTATTTCAAATGCCTGAATCAAACCCCTGTATGTATAGGGGGGATCACACACGCCCTGAACCAGTGTAGGCCTGAAGTAAATATATCTTTGCACAAAATGGCTGTATTTTAAATGCCTGATTCAACCCCCTGTATGTAGGGGGGTATCTCACACGGCCTGAACCTCTGTAGGCCTGCAGTAAATATATCTTTGCACAAAATGGCTCTATTTCAAATGGCTGTATTTCAAATGCCTGATTCAAACCCCTGAATGTAGGGGGGTATCTCACACGGCCTGAACCTCTGTAGGCCTGCAGTAAATATATCTTTGCACAAAAAGGCTGTATTTCAAATGGCTGAATTTCAAATGCCTAATTCAAACCCCTGTATTCATAGGGGGGATCACACACGCCCTGATTCAGTGTTGGCCTGAAGTAAAGATTTCTTTGCACAAAATGGCTGTATTCTAAATGGCTGTATTTCAAATGCCTAATTCAAACCCCTGTATGTAGAGGGGGTATTTCACAGGGCCTGAACCAATGTAGGCCTGAATTCAATATTGGTGCACCAAATGGCGGTATTTAAAATCTCTGAATGTAACTCAAATGTATTAAGGGTGTATCTTACAATGACATCTGCATCAAAGGCTGCCAACCAAATTTTTTGTGCCCAAATGAGTGTTTGTTTAAAAACTGAATTTGACAGCAGTATATAAGCCTGTAATTTCACACGTGCTGATGCTGCAAGGCCTGAAAATCGTGTTTTTTGTCAAAAGAGTATGTTTTTTAAACCCCAGAAAATGATGGGTGTATTTCTACCTTAAATTGCACACTGACTAATACAGATGTTGTAGATTGCCAAAAAAGTCTTTTTTTGCTAAAAGAATATGAAAGCTGTATATATTAAACTAGAATTTAACACTTGCAGATCTGGAAAATACAGTTTTTTTGGGAAAAAAAGGTGTTTTTTTCAAACCCCAGAAAATGATGGGTGTATTTCTACCTTAAATTGCACACTGACTAATACAGATGTTGTAGATTGCCCAAAAAGTCTTTTTTTTGCTAACAGAATATGAAAGCTGTATATATTAAACTTGAATTTAACACTTGCAGATCTGTAAAATACAGTTTTTTTTTAAAAAAAATAGTGTGTTTTTCAAAACCCAGAAAATGATGTTTTTTTTTCTACCTTAAATTGCACACTGACTAAGGCCTCATGCACACGACCGTTGTGTGCATCCGTGGCCGTTGTGCCATTTTCCGTTTTTTTTCGCGGACCCATTGACTTTCAATGAGTCAGTGGAAAAATCGGAAAATGCACAGTTTTGCAGCCGCATCCGTGATCCGTGTTTCCTGTCCGTCAAAAAAATATGACCTTTTTTTGACGGACAACGGTTCACGGACCCATTCAAGTCAATGGGTCCGTGAAAGAACACGGATGCACACAAGATTGGCATCCGCGTCCATGATCCGTGGCCGTAGGTTACTTTCATACAGACGGATCCGAAGATCCGTCTGCATAAAAGCTTTTTCAGAGCTGAGTTTTCACTTCGTGAAAACTCATATCCGACAGTATATTCTAACACAGAGGCGTTCCCATGGTGATGGGGACGCTTCTAGTTAGAATATACTACAAACTGTGTACATGACTGCCCCCTGCTGCCTGGCAGCACCCGATCTCTTACAGGGGGCTGTGATCCGCACAATTAACCCCTCAGGTGCTGCACCTGAGGGGTTAATTGTGCATATCATAGCCCCCTATAAGAGATCAGGGGCTGCCAGGCAGCAGGGGGCAGACCCCCCTCCCTCCCCAGTTTTAATTTCATTGGTGGCCAGTGCGGCCCCCATCCCCCTCCCTCTATTGTAATATCATTGGTGGCCAGTGTGCGGCCTCCCCCGCCCACCCCTCCCTCCCTTTATTGTATTATCATTGGTGGCCAGTGTGCGGCCCCCCGCCCCCCCTCCCTCTATTGTAATATGATTAGTGGCCAGTGTGCGGCCTACCCTGCCCCCCCCCCCTCCCTCCATTGTATTATCATTGGTGGCCAGTGTGCGCCCCCCCCGGCCCCCCCTCTATTGTATTAATATCATTGGTGGCCAGTGTGCGGCCTCCCCTCTCCCCCCCCCCCCCCGATCATTGGTGGCAGCGGAGATTCCGATCGGAGTCCCAGTTTAATCGCTCTGGGGCTCTGATCGGTAACCATGGCAACCAGGACGCTACTGCAGGCCTGGTTGCCATGGTTACTTAGCAATATTACAATATTAGAGGCATCATACTTACCTGCTGCGATGTCTGTGACCGGCCGGGAGCTCCTCCTACTGGTAAGTGACAGAACATTAAGCAATGTGCCGCACAGACCTGTCACTTAGTAGGAGGAGCTCCCGGCCGGTCACAGACAGCGCAGCAGGTAAGTATGATGCTTCTAATATTGTAATATTGCTAAGTAACCATGGCAACCAGGCCTGCAGTAGCGTCCTGGTTGCCATGGTTACCGATCGGAGCCCCAGAGCGATTAAACTGGGACTCCGATCGGAATCTCCGCTGCCACCAATGATGGGGGGGGGGGGGGAAAGGCCGCACACTGACCACCAATGATATTAATACAATAAAGGGGGAGCTGGGGGGGGGCCGCACACTGGCCACCAATAATAATACAATAGAGGGAGGGGGGGCAACGGAGGCCGCACACTGGCCACCAATGAAATTACAATAGAGGGGGGGAGGGGGGCCGACGGAGGCCGCACACTGGCCACCAATGAAATTACAATAGAGGGGGGGAGGGGGACCGACGGAGGCCGCACACTGGCCACCAATGATATT
>NW_024400127.1:0-48834 GCF_905171765.1 Bufo bufo
ATATATCTGTACACACTGCATCTAGTATACCTCATACCTCACATATCAGTGCACTGCTGTATATACTATATATCTGTACACTGCATCTATTATACCTCATACCTCACATATCAGTACACTGCTGTATATACTATATATCTGTACACACTGCATCTAGTATACCTCATACCTCACATATCAGTACACTGCTGTATATACTATATATCTGTACACACTGCATCTATCATACCTCTTACCTCACATATCAGTACACTGCTGTATATACTATATATCTGTACACACTGCATCTATCATACCTCGTACCTCACATATCAGTACACTGCTGTATATACTATATATCTGTACACACTGCATCTATTATACCTCTTACCTCACATATCAGTACACTGCTGTATATACTATATATATCTGTACACACTGCATCTATTATACCTCGTACCTCACATATCAGTACACTGCTGTATATACTATATATCTGTACACACTGCATCTATTATACCTCATACCTCACATATCAGTACACTGCTGTATATACTATATATCTGTACACACTGCATCTAGTATACCTCATACCTCACATATCAGTACACTGCTGTATATACTATATATCTGTACACACTGCATCTATCATACCTCTTACCTCACATATCAGTACACTGCTGTATATACTATATATCTGTACACACTGCATCTATCATACCTCGTACCTCACATATCAGTACACTGCTGTATATACTATATATCTGTACACACTGCATCTATTATACCTCTTACCTCACATATCAGTACACTGCTGTATATACTATATATATCTGTACACACTGCATCTATTATACCTCGTACCTCACATATCAGTACACTGCTGTATATACTATATATCTGTACACACTGCATCTATTATACCTCATACCTCACATATCAGTACACTGCTGTATATACTATATACCTGTACACACTGCATCTATTATACCTCATACCTCACATATCAGTACACTGCTGTATATACTATATACCTGTACACACTGCATCTATTATACCTCATACCTCACATATCAGTACACTGCTGTATATACTATATATCTGTACACACTGCATCTATTATACCTCCTACCTCACATATCAGTACACTGCTGTATATACTATATATCTGTACACACTGCATCTATTATACCTCGTACCTCACATATCAGTACACTGCTGTATATACTATATATCTGTACACACTGCATCTATTATACCTCGTACCTCACATATCAGTACACTGCTGTATATACTATATATCTGTACACACTACATCTATTATACCTCGTACCTCACATATCAGTACACTGCTGTATATACTATATATCTGTACACACTGCATCTATTATACCTCGTACCTCACATATCAGTACACTGCTGTATATACTATATATTGTTACACACTGCATCTATTATACCTTGTACCTCACATATTAGTACAATGCTGTATATACTATATATCTGTACACACTGCATCTATTATACCTTGTACCTCACATATCAGTACACTGCTGTATATACTATATATCTGTACACACTGCATATATTACACCTTCTACCTCACATATCAGTACACTGCTGTATATACTATATATCTGTACACACTGTATCTATTATACCTCATACCTCACATATCAGTACACTGCTGTATATACTATATATCTGTACACACTGCATATATTATACCTTGTACCTCACATATCTGTACACTGCTGTATATACTATATATCTGTACACACTGCATATATTATACCTCACATATCAGTACACTGCTGTATATACTATATATCTGTACACACTGCATCTATTATACCTCGTACCTCACATATCAGTACACTGCTGTATATACTATATATCTGTACACGCTGTATCTATTATACCTCACATATCAGTACACTGCTGTATATACTATATATCTGTACACACTGTATCTATTATACCTCATATATCAGTACACTGCTGTATATACTATATATCTGTACACACTGCATCTATTATACCTCGTACCTCACATATCAGTGCACTGCTGTATATACTATATACCTGTACACACTGCATCTATTATACCTCACATATCAGTACACTGCTGTATGTACTATATATCTGTACACACTGCATCTATTATACCGCGTACCTCACATATCAGTACACTGCTGTATATACTATATATCTGTATACACTGCATCTATTATACCTCGTACCTCACATATCAGTACACTGCTGTATATACTATATATCTGTACACACTGCATCTATTATACCTCACATATCAGTACACTGCTGTATATACTATATATCTGTTCATATTGCATCTATAATACTGTTTAATATATGCAGTGTGTGTGTATATATATATATATATATATAGATGTGAGGCATACAAGGTATAATACTGTAGATGCAGTGTTTATAGAAATATGTGGTCAGTTATACATTATGGTCACTGTGTGTGTGAAGTACATGAGGTTGTGGTCACTGTACCTGTCTGAAGTATTATACATGAGTGAGCAATGAGTAAAAACAGGGCATGGAGGGGGGGGGGGTAAATGATGAAAAGTGGAGGACCTCCTCTTACCTCTCCATTCCAGTCTGTATGGATCAATGCAGAGCTGCTTGTGAACTTCTAATACTTGCTGATAGGGGTTGAAGGACCTGTGATGATGTCATCACAGGTCCTGGCAGATGTACCTTTCAAACCTAGGAACTACACAATTTTTGGTGCAGTTCCTTTGCTAGATTCTGCAGGACCTGTGATGCTGAAGATGATGTCATCACAGGTCCTGGCAGATGCACTGTTCTAACCTGGAAACTACACTTGACACTGTGCAGTTCCCTTACAGGACCTGTGAAGACTCCCTGTACTACTCAGACAACTCAGAGCTGCTAGTGCTTGCCTTGCCTCAGCTCTGATTGGTTGGTGGGCGGGGAGGGGCTGGCAGAAGCAGCTTCCACTCTAGGATCATATTACGCTCCTCCCGAGTCCCTCCCTCAGGCTCCTGCTGCCAGCGTGAGGTGAGCGTCTCTGCATTGTCTGTGTGCTGTGTGACGCTGCGCTGTGTACAACAGAGGACTTTTAGCCCCGACGGCCTTTTGGCTGGCAGATGGGCCTATTTTATGGTAGGGGCCTGCTCCATCAGCCCCTACGTTAATCCGGCCCTGACGTTAGGGAGATTGCAGGCGATGGCGGTTTTACAAAGCCTATGGTCGTGCTGAGGTAGGTCAGTGACAGTTAAGTGACCCAGAAAACAATGATTCTGCAGTGTGGGCCCATTGTTGGCCTAGTAGGCTTTAATGATCACCTTAGATGATCACAAAGAAAATTCATGTTTTTTCTATGCAAAATTATCCAGCCGATCGCTTTTGGTCTGTTCACAATGAAGCAACTACCTTATCATCTGGGGTGTGGCAACATTGCCATTGCCAACACACTCATAGAGGTGATCGCTTCATTGTGATACGCAAGCCCCTTCACCACAACAAGGTAACGATCACGAAGGGGAATTGACACATGTATGTGCCTTTTGTTTTCTTTTTGCAGCCACAGTGCAGCACCAGAGGCCAAAAAAATTAGGCATCTACACATGCCTGAAAAACTAGGTATTGTTACAGCCACTGCTGTAGCAGTGGCCGGAAAAATTTATGTTTTCCAGGCAGAAAGGGCACTAAAACATTGCGGCTTGAACCCTAGTTGGTGGCGGATAAGTCACGCAAGTCATCCGGCATTCAGAGATGAAATACAGCAGCGTGTGGACCATTTTTAGCCCAAGGCATCTCATCTCATCAGGCCTTTTTTAGTCGAATGTATCCCCCACTGTCAGTCCCTTCGGGATCTATGCCTCATTCATCTTAATGAAGGTGAGGTAATCTAGACTTTTTTGACCTAGGCGACTTCTCTTCTCAGTGACAATATCTCCTGCTGCACTGAAGGTCCTTTCTGACAGGACACTTGAAGCGGGGCAGGCCAGAAGATCTATCGAATTGGGATAGCTCAGGCCACAGGTCAAGCCTGCACACCCAGTAGTCAACGGGTTCATCGCTCCTCAGAGTGTCGATATCTGCAGTTAAGGCGAGGTAGTCTGCTACCTGTCGGTCGAGTCGTTCTCTGAGGGTGGACCCCGAAGGGCTGTGGCGATGCGTAGGACTTAAAAAGCTCTGCATGTCCTCCATCAACAACACGTCTGTAAAGCGTCCTGTCCTTGCCGGCGTGGTCGTGGGAGGAGGAGGATTACTTTCACCTCTTCCCCTGTTAGATTCCCGTTGTGCTGTGACATCACCCTTATACGCTGTGTAAAGCATACTTTTTAACTTGTTTTGGAACTGCTGCATCCTTTCCGACTTTCGGTAATTCGGTAACATTTCAGGCACTTTCTGCTTATACCGGGGGTCTAGTAGCGTGGCCACCCAGTACAGGTCGTTCTCCTTCAGCCTTTTTATACGAGGGTCCCTCAACAGACATGACAGCATGAAAGACCCCATTTGCACAAGGTTGGATGCCGAGCTACTCATGTCCCGTTCCTCATCCTCAATGATCTCACTGAATGTATGTTCTTCCCCCCCAGCCACGTCCAACACCACGGGTCCCAGATAGGTGACAACGAGCACCCTGGAATGCCTGTTGTGGTTGGTCTTCCTCCTCCTCCTCAAAGCCACATTCCTCCTCTGACTCCTCTTCCTCACAATCCTCTTCCAGCGTTGCCGCAGGTCCAGCAAGCGATGCTGATAAGGCTGTTTCTGGTGGTGATGGTGACCACAACTCTTCCTCTTCGCGCTCATCTACGGCCTGATCCAGCACTCTTCGCAGGACACGCTCCAGGAAGAAAACAAATGGGATGATGTCGCTGATGGTGCCTTCGGTGCGACTGACTAGGTTTGTCACCTCCTCAAAAGGACGCATGAGCCTACAGGCATTGCGCATGAGCGTCCAGTAACGTGGCAAAAAAATTCCCAGCTCCACAGAGGCTGTCCTAGAACCCCGGTCATACAAATACTCGTTGACAGCTTTTTCTTGTTGGAGCAGGCAGTCGAACATTAGGAGTGTTGAATTCCAACGTGTCGGGCTGTCGCAAATCAAGCGCCTCACTGGCATGTTGTTTCGCCGCTGGATATCTGAAAAGTGCGCCATGGCCGTGTAGGAACGCCTGAAATGGCCACACACCTTCCTGGCCTGCTTGAGGACGTCCTGTAAGCCTGGGTACTTATGCACAAAGTGTTGTACAATCAGATTCAGAACATGTGCCATGCACGGCACATGTGTCAACTTGCCCAAATTCAATGCCGCCAACAAATTGCTTCCGTTGTCACACACCACTTTGCCGATCTCCAGTTGGTGCGGGGTCAGCCACTGATCCACCTGTGCGTTCAGGGCGGACAGGAGTGCTGGTCTGGTGTGACTCTCTGCTTTCAGGCAAGTCAACCCCAAGACGGCGTGACACTGTCGTATCCGGGATGTGGAATAGCCCCTGGGGAGCTGGGGGGGTGCCATTGATGTGGAGCAAGACGCAGCAGCAGAAGAGGACTCAGCCGAGGAGGTTATGGTAGAGGATGGAGTAGGAGGAGTAGAGGAGGTGGCAGCAGGCCTGCCTGCAAGTCGTGGCGGTGTCACCAACACCTCTGCAGAGCCACGCATTCCATGCTTGGCAGCGGTCAGCAGGTTTACCCAATGCGCAGTGTAGGTGATATACCTGCCCTGACCGTGCTTTGCAGACCAGGTATCAGTGGTCAGATGGACCCTTCCCCCAACACTGTGTGCCAGACATGCCATGACTTCCTTTTGCACAATCGAGTACAGGTTGAGGATTGCCTTTTGTCAAAGAAATTTCGGCCGGGTACCTTCCACTGCGGTGTCCCAATAGCTACAAATTTTTGGAACGCCTCAGACTCCACCAGCTTGTATGGTAAAAGCTGGTGGGCTAAGAGTTCAGACAAGCCAGCTGTCAGACGCCAGGCAAGGGGGTGACTTTGTGACATTGGCTTCTTACGCTCAAACATGTCCTTGACAGACACCTGACTGTGGGCAGATGAGCAGGAACTGCTGAAGGAGAGGCGGAGTGGCGGATGGTTGAGAGGGGGCAAGGAGGACAGCAGTGGTTGACGTGGCTGAAGATGCTGGACCAGGAGGAGGATGGCGGCTTGGAGTTTGTGTGCTGCTTGTACTCATGTGTTGATCCCATAGGCGTTTGTGATGTGAGATCATGTGCCTTCGCAAAGCAGTTGTACCTAGGTGGGTGTTGGACTTCCCACGACTCAGTTTCTTTTGGCACAGGTTGCAAATGGCATCGCTGTTATCAGAGGCAGACACACAAAAAAAATGCCACACTGCTGAGCTCTGCAATGATGGCATTCTGGTGGTGGCAGCAGCATGTGTTGATTGGCGTGCTGTCTGGCTGACCCCGGGTGCCGATGCATGCTGTCTGACTGTGCCACTAGCTCCTTGCGACGACCTCCCCCTGCTTCCAACTCGTCTCCTCCTTCTCTCTGTCTCCCCATCTGAACTTTCCCCCTGTTCTTCTTCTCTTCGAGCGGGCACCCACGTGACATCCACGGACACATCGTCATCATCAACCGCTTCACTTGTATCTGACACCTCAGCAAAGGAAGCAGCAGCGGGTACAACATCATCATCATCACACCGTACGTCCATGTGTGTAATGCTGCCTGACTGAGACATATCCCTGTTATCTACAGTTGTGTTCAAAATTATTCAACCCCCACTGAAATTGAGTGTTTTGGCCCCAGTTTGACATTGATTTTGATCATTTCAGTCATCTTGTTTACAATTAAATCAAAGAGGCCCTTGTAAGTCAGACAAATATAACATAACATTTATAATGAAATAACCACAAATGTCTTTTCTGTGCTCACATCATTATCAGTTTTATTCAACCCCCAAGTGACATTCAATCTTAGTACTTAGTACAACATCCTTCTCCAGTTATAACAGCTTGTAAACGTGAAGCATAGCTTGACACAAGTGTCTTGCAGCGATCTACGGGTATCTTCGCCCATTCTTCATGGGCAAAAGCCTCCAGTTCAGTCCCATTCTTAGGCTTGCGCGCTGCAACTGCTTTCTTTAAGTCCCACCAGAGGTTCTCAATCAGATTTAAGTCTGGTGACTGCGATGGCCACTTCAAAATGTCCCAGCCTTTAATCTGCAACCATGCTCTAGTGGACTTGGAGGTATGCTTGGGATCATTGTCCTGTTGAAAGGTCCAACGTCTCCCAAGCCTCAGGTTTGTGACGGACTGCATCACATTTTCATCCAATATCTCCTGGTACTGAAGAGAATTCATGGTACCTTGCACACGCTGAAGCTTCCCTGTACCTGTAGAAGCAAAACAGCCCCAAAGCATGATTGACCCCCCACCATGCTTCACAGTAGGCAAGGTGTTCTTTTCTTCATAGGCCTTGTTCTTCCTCCTCCAAACATAGCGTTGATCCATGGGCCCAAACAGTTCTAATTTTGTTTCATCAGTCCACAGAACACTTTTGTGGTTTGTCCACATGACTTTTGGCATACTGCAGTCGACTCTTCTTATTCTTTGGAGACAGCAAGGGGGTGCGCCTGGGAGTTCTGGCATGGAGGCCTTCATTACGCAGTGTGCGCCTTATTGTCTGAGCTGAAACTTCAGGACCCACATCTGACACATCTTTCTTCAGTTCCTCAGCAGTCACACGGGGACTTTTCTCCACTTTGCGCTTCAGGTAGCGCACAGCAGTCGGAGTCAGCATCTTCTTTCTGCCACGACCAGGTAGCGTTTCAACAGTGCCCTTTGCCTTGAATTTGCGAATGATGCTTCCTATGGTGTCTCTTGGTATGTTTAACATCTTTGCATCTTCTTATAGCCATTGCCCTTCCTGTGAAGAGAAATCACCTCTTCTCTTGTCTTCCTGGACCATTCTCTTGACTTCACCATGTTTGTAAACACCCCAGTAAATGTCTAGAAGGAGCCGAGTATCACAGTCCTTTTACATCTGCCTAATTGGTGCTTATTATGCTGGATTGCTGCTCCTTGACATCCACAGGTGTTTTCAATACCTGATCGAAAACACTTGAATGAACCTCTGTCCTTAACCACCTCAGCCCCCCAGTGCTTAAACACCCTGAAAGACCAGGCCACTTTTTACACTTCTGACCTACACTACTTTCACCGTTTATTGCTCGGTCATGCAACTTACCACCCAAATGAATTTTACCTCCTTTTCTTCTCACTAATAGAGCTTTCATTTGGTGGTATTTCATTGCTGCTGACATTCTTACTTTTTTTGTTATTAATCGAAATTTAACGATTTTTTTGCAAAAAAATGACATTTTTCACTTTCAGTTGTAAAATTTTGCAAAAAAAAACGACATCCATATATAAATTTTGCTCTAAATTTATTGTTCTACATGTCTTTGATTAAAAAAAAATGTTTGGGTAAAAAAAAATGGTTTGGGTAAAAGTTATAGCGTTTACAAACTATGGTACAAAAATGTGAATTTCCTCTTTTTGAAGCAGCTCTGACTTTCTGAGCACCTGTCATGTTTCCTGAGGTTCTACAATGCCCAGACAGTACAAACACCCCACAAATGAGCCCATTTCGGAAAATACACACCCTAAGGTATTCGCTGATGGGCATAGTGAGTTCATAGAACTTTTTATTTTTTGTCACAAGTTAGCGGAAAATGATGATTTTTTTCTTTTTTTTTTTTTTTCTTACAAAGTCTCATATTCCACTAACTTGTGACAAAAAATAAAAATTTCCATGAACTCACTATGCCCATCAGCGAATACCCTGGGGTCTCTTCTTTCCAAAATGGGGTCACTTGTGGGGTAGTTATACTGCCCTGGCATTCTAGGGGCCCAAATGTGTGGTAAGTAGTTTGAAATCAAATTCTGTAAAAAATGACGAGTGAAATCCGAAAGGTGCTCTTTGGAATGTGGGCCCCTTTGCCCACCTAGGCTGCAAAAAAGTGTCACACATGTGGTATCGCCGTACTCAGGAGAAGGTGGGGAATGTGTTTTGGGGTGTCTTTTTACATATACCCATGCTGGGTGAGATAAATATCTTGGTCAAATGCCAACTTTGTATAAAAAAATGGGAAAAGTTGTCTTTTGCCAAGATATTTCTCTCACCCAGCATGGGTATATGTAAAATGACACCCCAAAACACATTCCCCACCTTCTAGATTTGTTAAGTTGTACTATGCGTGCAAGGTGCTGTGACACCAGATATGAGTTGCGCTGAAGTGACACTATGCACTGCACTGGGCCTTAAACACACAAACACGTGTGTAACTGACTGCTATTTATTCAGTCAAAATTGTTGTTTTTCTTTAAATGTAATCGAATGTGACACCAGATAGGAGTTGCGCTGGTGACACTATGCACTTGCAGGGCTGTGAGCCTGACACACACGCGTGCAGGCAACTGCAATTTGATTACACAGGGGAAAAAAAAAAGAGAGACTTATGTTCTAGCCCTAAAAAGGGCTTTTTGGGGTGCTGTCCTTACAGCAGAGATCAGATGAGTCTTTCAGGACTGCAGTGGACACTGAATACACTGGCCTAGCTATCGATTTCCCTATTGAATCAGCAGCAGCTGCACTGTCCCTCCTCTCACTGAGAATGCAGCTTCCGAATGAATCTAAGATGGATGCTGTCCAGGAGGTGGGAGGGTCTGGGAGGGAGGGTCTGCTGCTGATTGGCTGGAATGTGTCTGCTGACTGTGAGGTACAGGGTCAAAGTTTACTCAATGATGATGTATAGGGGGCGGACCGAACATCGTATATGTTTGCCCGCCGCGACGAACAAGCTATGTTCGCCGGGAACTATTCGCCGGCGAACTATTCGGGACATCTCTATCTACAACATCTGGATTAGTCAGTGTGCAATTTAAGGTTTACACCCATCATTTTCTGGGGTTTTAAAAACACACTTTTTTGCCAAAAACCACTATTTTCCAGATCTACAAGTGTTAAATTCAAGTTTAATATATACATCTTTCATATTCTGTTACCAAAAAAACACTTTTTTGCCAGATTCCACTATTTTCAGGCCTTGCAGCATCAGCACATGTGAAATTCCAGGGTTATATACTGCTGTCATATTCAGTTATTAAACAAATAACCGTTTGGGCAAAAAAAATTATTTGGCAGCCTTTGCTGCAGATGTCATTGTGAGATACACCCTTTATATATTTGGGTTATATTCAGAGATTTGACATATCACCATTTAGTGCACAAATCTTTAATTGCGGCCTAGTGCGGATCAGGGCGTGTGAGATACACCCTTTATATACAGGGGTTATATTCAGGTATTTAAAATACCGCCATTTGGTGCACAAATCTTTCATTGAGGCCTAGTCTGGTTCAGGCCGTGTGAGATACACCCTGTACATAATGTCGTTCTATTCTACTATTAATTAAACACCCATTTAGGGCAAGATCCTAAATTCGAGAAATATGAGGAGAGCGTCAAATAAGAGACGTGGCCCCGGTCGTGGTGCTGCTGGTGGAGCTCCTATTGCAGGGAGAGGACGTGGTCGATCTGTGCCAGCTACATACACAAGTGAAACCCCTTCCTCAGGTGCGAGTAGGCGACAGAACCTGCAGCGGTATTTGGTCGGGCCTAATGCTGCTCTAAGAATGGTGAGGCCTGAACAAGTACAGGCGATAGTAGATTGGGTGGCTGACAGTGGATCCAGTTCCTTCACATTGTCTCCCACCCAGTCTCCTGCTGAAGGACCACAGTTGGCACCTGCAGCCGATGTCCATCAGTCTTTCACCTCGCCCCCTTGCAAATCAGCCAAGCAGTCTGAGCCCCAAGTCATGCAGCAGTCTCTTCTGCTTTTTGATGACTCTGCTAGCAGGGTTTCCCAGGGCCATCCACCTAGCCCTGGGAAATTTTTTTTATCAGTACCCATGATCCCTCACTGCTTCTAGCTTGTGGGCCAATAAGAAGGCTGCAATATACTTGACTTTAGGAGTAGTAGTGTTTGCGAATTTTGCTCTATATTCGTTTTTTTTTTATATTCGCTATATTGCTATATATTCTTGTTTTAGAATATTATGAATATTCGAAAAAACGAAGTTATAGCAATATAGGGAATATTCGAAAAAAAATCGAATAGAGCAATTTAGCTAATATAGTGATATAATCTTCTTTGTCTAATAGTTGTAAGTTGAAAAATTCGCAATAAAAAATTTGAATTCCGAAAATTCGCATATTACACAATCATTACCTTAAAGATTTTTTGAGTAAAAAAAAAAATCGTGAATTTTCGACGAATATTCTACAAAATATTTGCGAAATATAGCGAATTCGAATATGACCCCTGCCGCTCATCACTACTCTCCGCAACGACCGCCGAGTTGCCCACATTCTAACTTGTGCTGATTCCTGGGTGGCCACGCTGCTGTATCCCCGTTACAAGGACAACGTACCGTCCTTAATTCCGTCACTGGAGCGTGATCGTAAGATGCGTGAGTACAAGCGCACGCTGGTAGACGCGCTGCTGGTGGCATTCCCACCTGACAGCGGGGGCACAGTGGAAGCACAAGGCAGAGGACGAGGAAGAGGTCGCAACGCAGCTAGGGCACCGCCAGCACCTCAGAAGGCAGCGTTATCATGGCCGAAATGTGGAAAAGCTTTGTCAGCACAACAACCAGCACCACCAGCTGATATGGAACGTCTTCGCAGGAGGCAGCATTTCACCAACATGGTGGAGCAGTATGTGTGCACACGCCTACACGTACTGAATGACGGGTCTGCCCCCTTCATCTTCGCACATGGCCTGAGCTTGCCCTTTACCCCTTGGAGGTGCTGGCCTGCCCTGCAGCCGGTGTATTGTCTGAACGTATGTTTAGCACGGCAGGGGGCGTCATCACAGACAAGCGCAGCCGCCTGTCCACAGCCAATGTGGACAAGCTAACGTTCATTTAAATGAACCAGGCCTGGATCCCTCAGGACTTGTCCGTACCTTGTGCAGAATAGACATGTATACCGGCACTAAGCAGCCATTGTTATACTGCAGCGCAATCGCTCATTCTTGTATTTTGGATATTACACACTCTTTTGGAGTGTACCCTAATTTTACAAAATTAAATTAAAACAAAAAACCTGTGTTGGCTACCTCGTCCTCCTCCACCGCCACTTCCACCTACATCGCTACGTCCACGCTCCCTCTCCGGACCTGGAACCCTGATTCC
Organism: Bufo bufo; assembly: GCF_905171765.1. Classification (NCBI taxonomy): domain Eukaryota; kingdom Metazoa; phylum Chordata; class Amphibia; order Anura; family Bufonidae; genus Bufo; species Bufo bufo. The sequence goes on from NW_024400127.1 coordinate 12,208, forward strand.
CCGCCACCCGTGATCACCATGGTAGGCACAGAAAAGAACATGGAAACTTGATAGAGCAGATATCCAAATGGATGGTGGACGTCACGGGGACGTGCGACATGGTGGAGCAGTAAGTGTGCACACGCCTACATGAACTGACTGACAGGGGTCAGCCCCTGCAACTTCTGGGTCTCCAAATTGGGCACATGGCCTGAGCTTGCCCTTTACCCCTTGGAGGTGCTGGCCTGGCCTGCAGCCGGTGTACTCTCTGAACGTGTGTTTAGCATGGCTGGAGGGGGTTATCACAGGTTATATTTCCCAATGTTTTGGGGTGTACCCCAATTTAAAAAAAAAAAAAAAACCTGTGTAGGCTACCTCCTCCTCCTCCTCTTCCTCCACCGCCGCTTCCACCTACACCACCACATCCACCGCCTCCTCAACCTCCTACTCCATACGGACCTCGGCCTCCTAGATCAAGATTATTATTTTTTATTTTTACCTATTTTTTTAAGTCATTTCCCTATCCACATTTGTTTGCAGACACTTGCCATGCTCTTAACCACAGGTTGGTGCAATTTGCAGCCCTCTAGCCCTTTCCATGACATTTTTACAGCCATTTTAGTGCTCAAAAGTTCGGGTCCCCATTGACTTCAATGGGGTTCGGGGTCAAGTTCCAAACTTTTTTCCAAAGTTCGTCCGAATCCGTCGAACCCGAACATCCAGGTGTCCGCTCAACTCAACTCCTCAGACCTTTCTTTGTCAATTATCAGCGCAGGGCGCGCTGTGAACGGCGCAGGATGCGCCGCGATGCTGCCTGTGCCTGAAAGATGATAATTACTCTTAGCGGTAATTGGATTTTCCTTCAGCCTCCACAATGGCACCACCTCAGGGACAGGAAACAACTGAGATCAGCCAATAAAAGCCCCCCTCACTTTCTCCTGTTAATTACCCAGGACTCAGAAGTATGCACCATCATTTAATAATGTTTAAATATAAAAAAATAACTATCTAGTTATATGAAATCAACAGAAAATAATCTGTTATAGAGAATAATTGGGTGGGAATCCCTGTGCCGTTGTGGAGACTAAAGGAAAATTAAATTACCGGTAAGAGTAATTATCTTTCCCCCCCCCGCCTCCACAACGGTACCACCTGGAGAGATAACAGAGTAACAATCAGGGGGTACTACAGCAGACAAAACCTTCCTGCCAAAAGATAAGTCTTTGCTGGCTAAGACATCTAATTTACAGTGTCTAAAGCAGGCACAGGGACTCGACAAGGTGGCAGCCCGACATATATCCTCAAGAGAAGCAGAGGCGCCTTCAGCTCAAGACACGGCCAATGCTCTGGTGGAATGAGCCTTTAAGCCATAAAGAGGAGAAATTCCACTCTTGTCGTAACAAAAAACAATACAAGACTTAATCCACCGAGTAATAGACGCCTTCCTTGCTGCATTCCCCCGATTTAGTCCAAGATACTGAATCAACAACTGATTTGACTTCCTGAGGTTTTTAGTTGATTCTAGCTATTGAAGCACACATCTCCTCACGTCCAGGTTCTGGAACAACTTCTCTTTTTCAGAAACAGCTCTCAGACCATTGTCAAGGACTGCTTGCAGGAAGCCTAGGATCAATCTGACATTCGGAACCATGGAGGGGTCCCAGGCGTCTTTCACGAAAAGTAAAAAGGCTTCCCAGGATCTCAGGTAAATTTTCGAAGTCACCGGTTTTCTGCTCCGCATAAGAGTGTTGATGACTGCATCTGAAAGGCCCTTCCTTTTTAAGATGGTTCTCTCAACCTCCAGGCCGTCAGACAGAGCTGAGGAACTTTGGGATGCAGAACTGGAACTTGAGATAAGAGATCTGGCCGGAGAGGAAGAGTCCAGTAATCTTCTCCTGCTAAATTCTTCAGTACAGAAAGCCAAGCCCTCCTGGGCCAGAACGGTGTTATCTGGATAACTTGAGCTTTTTCTTCTAGGATCTTTGTCAACACCTTGGAAATTAGAGGGAACAGAGAAAAGGCGTAAAGGAGACCCTGGACCAAGGAACCGACAGAGCGTCTACTTGTAGAGGCTGATCCTGGAGGGACAGAGAATAGAACTTCTCTACCTTTTTGTTCTTCCTTGAAGCAAACAAGTCAATTCTTGGAAGTTCCCGTCTCGCACAAATCTAACTGAACACCACTGGATTCAGACTCCAAATCCCTTCTCTTAGCCTTTCCCTGCTCAGAAAATCCGCCACTAGATTTTCCTTTCTTTTTACATGCATGGCTGAAAGGGACAACAAATTTTCTTTAGCCCAGACAAAGATGTTCTTTGCGATCAGAGAGATAACGACTTCTCATTCCCCCTGGTTGTTTAGATAAGCTACAGTGGTCGTGTTATCTGAAAGAATTCTTATGTGGTTTAACCGGACAGAGGAAGCAAAGGCTTTTAGGGCTAGCCAAACCGCACGCAGTTCCCACATGTTGGAAGATGCCCGCTCCAGATCCGCCAGTCATAAACCTTATTTCATGGTACCGTTCATGTGTGCTCCCCAACCCTGCTTACTCGCGTCGGTTGTAATTACCATCTGATTCGTCAGCCGCCTACTCCTCGGGACAGATTTTCCCGTCTGATCCACCATGATAGAGAGAACTTTACCCCTGCTGGAACTTTTACTCTCTTGTTTAAAGACGTCTGCTTCTTGTCCCAGTGTCACGGCTGAGGATGGGGAAAACCCTCAGCCGTGCGATGCCAGAAGATGTTGGTCGCTGCATGGCAAGGACAGAGCTCAGGGAGCAGGTCACCTCCTATCATATCCCTAACTCTGACCCTGTCTCCTAGCCGTATGAGCCGACCCTGATGGTAGGAGGGCTCATACACCGGAACCTAAAGATTCCTACTAGCCCTCAGGGTGGCCCTCAACTATGAGCAGGGTAAGACGACCTGTTCCTCCTAGGCATGGGGGGGGGGGGGGAAGATAGGAGTCTCACTGGCCAAGCTACAAGGGGAACAGAAACAACTTATGACAATGACAGGTAAATGCAACAAGCACAACACCCACCTGCCACAGACAACAAAGCCTGGAACCCATGTGCAAGTGCTGCTGTCCAGAACACAAACGGACACAGCACACACCACACAAGAACCCAGGACCATAAGCTGCACCAAACAAGCATACCAAACACACACCTTCATAACATCATGTGTAACATAAACTTATGACCACAAGGGTGGCCCTCACTGACAGATGGTAAATAACCAGGAGGTACCATGGCTGAAGTACCCCTCAGCATCTGGTCTCCAGAAAGGCTTTATAGCCCAAAGTAGCCACATCCACACTCAGACACACCCAGTGTTCACACAGAAAGAAGGGAGTTAACCCTTCCTACACCAGGCAGGGTAGTGAAGCCACTTAAAAGGGAAAAGCACAAAAACACACTCACCTGTTACCGCCGGCAACGGCATGCGTGGCAACCATGTCCTGAGGAACAGCCAGCAGGCCGAGACACTGCCACCACATGCACACAACACCAGACGTTGCCGTGGACAACCGCAAGTGAAGGGAGGTGTCACAGTGCACACAAACATAACCTGGTGCACAACAAACAAAGTGCATACACAAAACCAGAGGCAACCGCACGCATACCTGTTGTCCGCGGCAACCGCACTTGAGGCAAACAACTAAGTGCCCCCAGCTGCGGTTGACACAACACCCAGACCGCGGGCAACAGCATGCGGCTCCCAAGGAGTCACAACCATAACCATGGGCGTGACACCCAGGCCTGTAACAGGAAAGACTGAAGAACTTTCGAGTGGGCTTGCGACCACTTCACTGACGCAATAGTGGAGGTCATGAGGCCCAGAATTGTCATCATTTCCCTGATTGAGGATGTGTGTAACCGCTGAAACTTTAGAATCTTCTGGATCAAATCTTCCTGTTTTTGTAAGGGAACGAAAGAAGACATCTGATGAGAGTCTAGCAGTACTCCTAAGAATATTCTCTTCTGCTCGGGAAGAAGACAAGACTTATGAAGATTTATGATTCAACCCAGATCTGAAAGTGAACATGCAGGTGATGCTCCGTCTGAGTTGCGATTAGGGTTAAGTAAGTTATCAGTAAGATTCCTGCCAGATGGAAGAACTTTGCTACATCCGCTACAATCTTCGTAAAGATTCTCAGTGCTGAGCACAGACCAAGCAGCAGAACTTGATGTAATCTTCCCTTGAACCATACTGCCATTCTCAAATATTTCTGGTAATCCTCATGAATTGGCACATGGTAATAGGCATCTGAAAGGTCTATGGTGACCATGAAGCAGTCTTTTGACAGGAGGTTGATTATGGACCTTACTGATTCCATTTTGAATTTCCTGTACACTATGTACCTGTTTAGATTCCTGAGATTCATTATTGCCCGGAAGGAACCGTTTGGTTTATTGACCAGGAAGATTGAGGAGTAAAAGCCCTTCCCTTGCTCTTCTATAGGTACTTGTAAGAAACAAGAGAACTAAAGCTCATAGACGTCCAATAATGAAAAATAGTATACTTCATTAGATAAAAAAAATCAATAGATAATAAATACCATAAAAAAGGGGGATAAGGAGCAAAAAACACCATCCCAACATTACAGAGTCTAAATGTATACCGTCACATTGACATGCACACTAATTGATAGAGGCAAGTCTTAGTATAGAAACATCATAGCAAAATTGCCAAACAGTCTAGCTATAACAGGTAGTATCCCCAAGGGGTGTTATACACAGAGAAGCAGCAGGGAGCTGCTGTATAGACCCACTGAAGCCGTATCCCAACTATGTGTGACAAGCCATGAGTATGGATGGACATAGCACGGACTCACCTGGAAGTGACAAAGACCTGAGTACCTCGTCAGGTACGCCTAAACGCGCGTTGGGGTAATGCCATCTTAGGTACTATTTTTGTAACTAATAAAGTATACTATTTTTCATTATTGGACGTCTATGAGCTTTAGTTCTCTTGTTTCTTTCCTGTATTCAAAAAGCTTGTCCAGTTATAGAATGCTGGGTAGTCTGCTCATATAGCCGCACTATTGCAGTGTACACTTATTCGGCAACTGACACCCATGGTTGTTTTTTATTGATATAGGTACTTGTACTATGGCATTTTTCTGCAGTAGAGCGATCTGCTGGTCCATTGAGTCCTGATTTTCTCCTTTTAATTTTAAGTTTTCTAGATACCTGTCTGGAGGGACTTGGAAGAATTCTAAATGGTACCCCGCGGTTATGGTTGAGAGCATCCAAGGAGAGACACGGATTCTTTCCCAGGCAGAACGTGGCCCAGGCTTCACATGGCCCTGGGTGACTCCCAGGTCTTTTTAAGGAGGGACTCACATTTTTTATCCATCAGGTCCTTCAGTAGCCCCAGATCCTCAAACGGTAGAGAGGATTTCTAGGAAATCCTTGCTACCGGAGCATCGACTTTAGGAGGTTTGCCCCAAGAACGGGAATCTTCCTCAGCAAAAGGGTACTTCATCTTAAACATTTTAGAAGCAGACTGCCTCTTTTCCGGATCCCTCCGCTCATTTTGTATAAGAGTCTTAATATTACTGTGAACAGAAAAACTCATTTCTTCCTGTCCGCAAGCCCCAAAAACATTTTGTCCTGGACAGAGATTCTCTTTGGGTTCCTCCAAATTTATAGTCGCTCTGATAAATTTTTAACAGAGATTCAGTATTCACAATGGAACAAAGCGGACGTCCCAAAGTATTCTCGGAGACACTAGAGTCCATGTCAGAAGAAACTTCCCCTTCATCAAAATCAGAAGCCTGCTCCTCTGGAATAAAGGATTTAGAAGTGGAGGCTTTAGGAGGGACAGCAGAAAGTTTTGCTTCACCTGCCGCACCGACTTCCTCTTTAATTAGGGCTCTTAAGCTCTCAACCAGGGAAGGAGTTTCTTCAGAGACCACTCTGTTATACATCTTGGGCACAGAGATTTTTTGGAAGAAGCAGAGAGACCCTTTTTACATAAGGAACATTTCTTCTTGTGGGACGGTTCCCCTTTAATGATTTCTCTCCCTAGGAAGACACAAGCATGTAGGTAGCTAATTAGCAAAATACACTGCTCAAAAAAATAAAGGGAACACAAAAATAACACATCCTAGATCTGAATTAATTAAATATTCTTCTGAAATACTTTGTTCTTTACATAGTTGAATGTGCTGACAACAAAATCACACAAAAATAAAAAAATGGAAATCAAATTTTTCAACCCATGGAGGTCTGGATTTGGAGTCACACTCAAAATTAAAGTGGAAAAACACACTACAGGCTGATCCAACTTTGATGTAATGTCCTTAAAACAAGTCAAAATGAGGCTCAGTAGTGTGTGTGGCCTCCACGTGCCTGTATGACCTCCCTACAACGCCTGTGCATGCTCCTGATGAGGTGGCGGACGGTCTCGTGAGGGATCTCCTCCCAGACCTGGACTAAGGCATCTGCCAACTCCTGGACAGTCTGTGGTGCAACGTGACGTTGGTGGATAGAGCGAGACATGATGTCCCAGATGTGCTCAATTGGATTCAGGTCTGGGGAACGGGCGGGCCAGTCCATAGCATCAATGCCTCCGTCTTGCAGGAACTGCTGACACACTCCAGCCACATGAGGTCTAGTATTGTCTTGCATTAGGAGGAACCCAGGGCCAACCGCACAGCATATGGTCTCACAAGGGGTCTGAGGATCTCATCTCGGTACCTAATGGCAGTCAGGCTACCTCTGGCGAGCACATGGAGGTCTGTGCGGCCCTCCAAAGAAATGCCACCCCACACCATTACTGACCCAATGCCAAACCGGTCATGCTGGAGGATGTTGCAGGCAGCAGAACGTTCTCCACGGCGTCTCCAGACTCTGTCACGTCTGTCACATGTGCTCAGTGTGAACCTGCTTTCATCTGTGAAGAGCACAGGGCGCCAGTGGTGAATTTGCCAATCTTGGTGTTCTCTGGCAAATGCCAAATGTCCTGCACGGTGTTGGACTGTAAGCACAACCCCTACCTGTGGACGTCGGGCCCTCATATCACCCTCATGGAGTCTGTTTCTGACCGTTTGAGCAGACACATGCACATTTGTGGCCTGCTGGAGGTCATTTTGCAGGGCTCTGGCAGTGCTCCTCCTGTTCCTCCTTGCACAAAGGCGGAGGTAGCGGTCCTGCTGCTGGGTTGTTGTCCTCCTACGGCCTCCTCCACGTCTCCTGATGTACCGGCCTGTCTCCTGGTAGCGCCTCCATGCTCTGGACACTACGCTGACAGACACAGCAAACCTTCTTGCCACAGCTTGCATTGATGTGCCATCCTGGATAAGCTGCACTACCTGAGCCACTTGTGGGGGTTGTAGACTCCGTCTCATGCTACCACTAGAGTGAAAGCACCGCCAGCATTCAAAAGTGACCAAAACATCAGCCAGGAAGCATAGGAACTGAGAAGCGGTCTGTGGTCACCACCTGCAGAACCACTCCTTTATTGGGGGTGTCTTGCTAATTGCCTATAATTTCCACCTGTTGTCTATCCCATTTGCACAACAGCATGTGAAATTGATTGTCACTCAGTGTTGCTTCCTAAGTGGACAGTTTGATTTCACAGAAGTGTGATTGACTTGGAGTTACATTGTGTTGTTTAAGTGTTCCCTTTATTTTTTTGAGCAGTGTATATAGCCATAATAGAGAGCCGTCACCTAGGAAGGAAGGAACCAAACCCCCTGTGCACACAAGGGAGGAGGGATAACCTCAGGGAGGAGGCTTACCGGGCTGAAGGTGTCAGTAGCCTTGCGGGTGGGTTCGCTGTCCGCCTATAAGGACAAACTGCCGGTATGAAGGCACGCTGTATTCACCATAGAAGGGACGAGCGCATGTGCCCTGGCGTTCTCCCTTATTTCCACTTCCTGGGTCGTCGTGATGACGTCAGCGCCACGATGCTCCGGAGACTGCGGGAACATTCCATCGCCCTTGGGAACACCCCCAACCACTGCACCATACAGTTCCCTTCCTGGGAACACGGAACAAAGCCCGGGGTAGCCAGTACACACCGGACTTACACCGAGAGGAGTTGAAGAGCAATCCGCCTTGCTCCGTGACATCTCTTCCTGCAGCGGTCCTCCTCTGGACAAACCGGGAGAACAAACCTAAAGGCCTTGCGCTCCAACGTTGATCCACAACCCACCCTCAGAGGGACAGGAAACAACTGGAGAAAGTAAGAGGGAGGGGCCTTTTATTGGCTGATCTCACAGTAGTTTCCTGTCCTTGAGAAGGCGGGCTATCCTCCAGGTGGTGCCATTGTGGAGGTGTGGGGAAAATAACCAATAGTAAAGTTTCAGACAGCAAGGAGCTTTGGTATTGGTTGCTTTGGGCGGGCACCGGAGCGATACAGCGCCCTGCAGCAGGGGAAGCTGGAAGGAGGAGGGGCTGGCTCCGGGGGGCTTCTATAGTCCGGAGAGCGGGTGCGCTGCAACCATGGCAGCGGAGGAGGAGCTGAAGAGGACTCCTCAGTGGTGACAAACTACAGCCTGAACATCAAGGTGACAGCAGTGTGTCATCATCATACACTGCAATACATACAGTAACGGAACGCCTGGCACCCCGACTGGGAACCTTCCGCTGACGGATGCTTCTAGTGCTTCCCGAGGGCTCCAAGCACTCCAGACACCGTAACCACCACAGACCCCACGTCGCAGCTTGGTTGGGGTCTCGCCGTCCTCCACCCACGCTGGACCCAAGACCGAGCTTCAGCTTCCAGTGTGTGAACCTCTCCTAAATCCAGAGAGCAGGAACCAGGAGCAAGCTCTTACAAGAGCTTAGACTCAGGGGAGTATTGTGATATAACAATCCCCAAGAGTGTAGTTATCCCATTCCCCAAACATGAGCCAAGACTTCATGAAGGGGTAAAGCAGGACTCTTCAATGAGCACAAAGGCATTTCTTATGTACAGTTTTCCCCACAAGGTTACCACCCATGTGGACCTTGTGGAGCACAGGACACAATGTCACAACAACCAATCAACACAGTATTGTACAGTTAGACACTTCCAGCTAATGTACACAAACCTCTCTCTGTCTGTGATACAATTAACAAAATACAATGGGCATTGTCTGTGACACAATCAACAAATACAATGGGCATTGTCTGTGACACAATCAACAAATACAATTGGCATTGTCTGTGACACAATCAACAAAATACAATAAGCATTGTCTGTGACACAATCAGGGCTGTGGAGTCGGAGGCAATTTTGGGTACCTGGAGCCGGAGTCGGCAAAAAATGAACCGACTCCTACTAGATTTAAATTGGAATAAAAATAAAAAAAAAAGCAAGTTTAAATGTCCCAATTCACAAAACGTTATAATTACTGTATTTTTCGCCCTATAAGACGCACCTAGGTTTTTGAGGAGGAAAATATTTTGAACCAAAAGGTGTGCTTTTGGTGGGTTTTGAACTAATGGTGGTCTGTGGATGGCACTGTTATGGGGGCATCTGTGGATGGCACTGTTATGGGGGCATATGTGGATGGCACTGTTATGGGGGCATCTGTGGATAGCACTGTTATGGGGGCATCTGTGGATGGCACTGTTATGGAAGCATCTGTGGATGGCACTGTTATGGGGGCATATGTGGATGGCACTGTTATGGGGAATCATTGTGGCGGCATCTGTGGATTGTACTGTTATGGGGGCATCTGCGGATGACACATATATAGCATCTTATGTGTCATCCACAGATCCCCCCCATAACAGTGTCCATGTGTATTGAATGGGGGCCGGCATCAGTTTCTGTAATGGCAGAGGGGCCGGGTGCCTGTTTCATTCATAAAGTGGGTGGCGCAGGCGCGTGACGTAGTGAGCTAGGCTACGAGCGCCCGCCCGGCCTCCTGACTGCAAAGAAGTTAGTAGTCAGTAGTACAGCGCTAGATTTAAGATGATTGGAATACTTTAACAATACCCACAAGTTAGATATGATTACCGTATACTACAGTGAGCGGGGCCCGGTGTAGTAGAATACAGTGACTGCACCGGGCCCCACTGCCATTACAGAACCAGATGCCGGCCCCCAGCCCCTCCTCCCTCTCAGCCTATTCACCGGACGTTCCATGTGGTGCAGTGTGTGATGCGTATGGTGCAGTGTGTGATGTATAACTACCGCAACAGACGCCCCAAACAGAGAAGTGAGTGCAGCCTACGGGTTATGTATCTGAACTACCGCAACAGACGCCCCAAACAGAGAAGTGAGTGAGTGCAGCTTACGGATTATGTATCTGAACTACAGCAACAGACGCCCCAAACAGAGAAGTGAGTGCAGCCTACGGGTTATGTATCTGAACTACAGCAACAGACGCCCCAAACAGAGAAGTGAGTGCAGCCTACGGGTTATGTATCTGAACTACCGCAACAGACGCCCCAAACAGAGGAGTGAGTGCAGTCTACGGGTTATGTATCTGAACTACAGCAACAGACGCCCCAAACAGAGGAGTGAGTGCAGCCTACGGGTTATGTATCTGAACTACAGCAACAGACGCCCCAAACAGAGAAGTGAGTGAGTGCAGCCTACGTGTTATGTATCTGAACTACAGCAACAGACGCCCCAAACAGAGAAGTGAGTGAGTGCAGCCTACGGATTATGTATCTGAACTACCGCAACAGACGCCCCAAACAGAGAAGTGAGTGAGTGCAGCCTACGGGTTATGTATCTGAACTACAGCAACAGACGTCCCAAACAGAGAAGTGAGTGAGTGCAGCCTACGGGTTATGTATCTGAACTACCGCAACAGACGCCCCAAACAGAGGAGTGAGTGCAGCCTACGGATTATGTATCTGAACTACAGCAACAGACGCCCCAAACAGAGAAGTGAGTGCAGCCTACGGGTTATGTATCTGAACTACCGCAACAGACGCCCCAAACAGAGAAGTGAGTGCAGCCTACGGGTTATGTATCTGAACTACCGCAACAGACGCCCCAAACAGAGAAGTGAGTGAGTGCAGCCTACGGGTTATGTATCTGAACTACAGCAACAGACGCCCCAAACAGAGAAGTGAGTGCAGCCTACGGGTTATGTATCTGAACTACAGCAACAGACGCCCCAAACAGAGAAGTGAGTGAGTGCAGCCTATGGGTTATGTATCTGAACTACAGCAACAGACGCCCCAAACAGAGAAGTGAGTGAGTGCAGCCTACGGGTTATGTATCTGAACTACCGCAACAGACGCCCCAAACAGAGAAGTGAGTGAGTGCAGCCTACGGGTTATGTATCTGAACTACCGCAACAGACGCCCCAAACAGAGAAGTGAGTGAGTGCAGCCTACGGGTTATGTATCTGAACTACAGCAACAGACGCCCCAAACAGAGAAGTGAGTGCAGCCTACGGGTTATGTATCTGAACTACAGCAACAGACGCCCCAAACAGAGAAGTGAGTGCAGCCTACGGGTTATGTATCTGAACTACCGCAACAGACGCCCCAAACAGAGAAGTGAGTGCAGCCTACGGGTTATGTATCTGAACTACCGCAACAGACGCCCCAAACAGAGGAGTGAGTGCAGCCTACGGATTATGTATCTGAACTAAAGCAACAGACGCCCCAAACAGAGAAGTGAGTGCAGCCTACGGGTTATGTATCTGAACTACCGCAACAGACGCCCCAAACAGAGAAGTGAGTGCAGCCTACGGGTTATGTATCTGAACTACCGCAACAGACGCCCCAAACAGAGAAGTGAGTGCAGCCTACGGGTTATGTATCTGAACTACCGCAACAGACGCCCCAAACAGAGAAGTGAGTGAGTGCAGCCTACGGGTTATGTATCTGAACTACCGCAACAGACGCCCCAAACAGAGAAGTGAGTGCAGCCTACGGGTTATGTATCTGAACTACCGCAACAGACGCCCCAAACAGAGAAGTGAGTGCAGCCTACGGGTTATGTATCTGAACTACCGCAACAGACGCCCCAAACAGAGAAGTGAGTGAGTGCAGCCTACGGGTTATGTATCTGAACTACCGCAACAGACGCCCCAAACAGAGAAGTGAGTGCAGCCTACGGGTTATGTATCTGAACTACCGCAACAGACGCCCCAAACAGAGAAGTGAGTGCAGCCTACGGGTTATGTATCTGAACTACCGCAACAGACGCCCCAAAACAGAGAAGTGAGTGCAGCCTACGGGTTATGTATCTGAACTACCGCAACAGACGCCCCAAACAGAGAAGTGAGTGCAGCCTACGGGTTATGTATCTGAACTACAGCAACAGACGCCCCAAACAGAGAAGTGAGTGAGTGCAGCCTACGGGTTATGTATCTGAACTACCGCAACAGACGCCCCAAACAGAGAAGTGAGTGCAGCCTACGGGTTATGTATCTGAACTACCGCAACAGACGCCCCAAACAGAGAAGTGAGTGAGTGCAGCCTACGGGTTATGTATCTGAACTACCGCAACAGACGCCCCAAACAGAGAAGTAAGTGAGTGCAGCCTACGTGTTATGTATCTGAACTACAGCAACAGACGCCCCAAACAGAGAAGTGAGTGAGTGCAGCCTACGGGTTATGTATCTGAACTACTGCAACAGACGCCCCAAACAGAGAAGTGAGTGCAGCCTACAGGTTATGTATCTGAACTACCGCAACAGACGCCCCAAATAGAGAAGTGAGTGCAGCCTACGGGTTATGTATCTGAACTACCGCAACAGACGCCCCAAACAGAGAAGTGAGTGCAGCCTACGGGTTATGTATCTGAACTACCGCAACAGACGCCCCAAACAGAGAAGTGAGTGAGTGCAGCCTACGTGTTATGTATCTGAACTACCGCAACAGACGCCCGAAACAGAGAAGTGAGTGCAGCCTACGGGTTATGTATCTGAACTACCGCAACAGATGCCCCAAACAGAGAAGTGAGTGCAGCCTACGGGTTATGTATCTGAACTACCGCAACAGACGCCCCAAACAGATAAGTGAGTGCAGCCTACGGGTTATGTATCTGAACTACCGCAACAGACGCCCCAAACAGATAAGTGAGTGCAGCCTACGGGTTATGTATCTGAACTACAGCAACAGACGCCCCAAACAGAGAAGTGAGTGCAGCCTACGTGTTATGTATCTGAACTACAGCAACAGACGCCCCAAACAGAGAAGTGAGTGAGTGCAGCCTACGGGTTATGTATCTTAACTACCGCAACAGACGCCCCAAACAGAGAAGTGAGTGCAGCCTACGGGTTATGTATCTGAACTACCGCAACAGACGCCCCAAACAGAGAAGTCAGTGAGTGCAGCCTACGGGTTATGTATCTGAACTACAGCAACAGACGCCCCAAACAGAGAAGTGAGTGCAGCCTACGGGTTATGTATCTGAACTACCGCAACAGACGCCCCAAACAGAGGAGTGAGTGCAGCCTACGGGTTATGTATCTGAACTACAGCAACAGACGCCCCAAACAGAGAAGTGAGTGCAGCCTACGGGTTATGTATCTGAACTACAGCAACAGACGCCCCAAACAGAGAAGTGAGTGAGTGCAGCCTACGTGTTATGTATCTGAACTACCGCAACAGACGCCCCAAACAGATAAGTGAGTGCAGCCTACGGGTTATGTATCTGAACTACCGCAACAGAAGCCCCAAACAGATAAGTGAGTGCAGCCTACGGGTTATGTATCTGAACTACCGCAACAGACGCCCCAAACAGAGAAGTGAGTGCAGCCTACGGGTTATGTATCTGAACTACCGCAACAGACGCCCCAAACAGAGAAGTGAGTGCAGCCTACGGGTTATGTATCTGAACTACAGCAACAGACGCCCCAAACAGAGAAGTGAGTGCAGCGTACGGGTTATGTATCTGAACTACAGCAACAGACGCCCCAAACAGAGAAGTGAGTGCAGCCTACGTGTTATGTATCTGAACTACCGCAACAGACGCCCCAAACAGAGAAGTGAGTGCAGCCTACGTGTTATGTATCTGAACTACAGCAACAGACGCCCCAAACAGAGAAGTGAGTGCAGCCTACGGGTTATGTATCTGAACTACCGCAACAGACGCCCCAAACAGATAAGTGAGTGCAGCCTACGGGTTATGTATCTGAACTACCGCAACAGACGCCCCAAACAGATAAGTGAGTGCAGCCTACGGGTTATGTATCTGAACTACCGCAACAGACGCCCCAAACAGAGGAGTGAGTGCAGCCTACGGGTTATGTATCTGAACTACCGCAACAGACGCCCCAAACAGAGGAGTGAGTGCAGCCTACGGGTTATGTATCTAAACTACCGCAACAGACGCCCCAAACAGAGAAGTGAGTGCAGCCTACGGGTTATGTATCTGAACTACAGCAACAGACGCCCCAAACAGAGAAGTGAGTGAGTGCAGCCTACGGGTTATGTATCTGAACTACTGCAACAGACGCCCCAAACAGAGAAGTGAGTGCAGCCTACGGGTAATGTATCTGAACTACCGCAACAGACGCCCCAAACAGAGAAGTGAGTGAGTGCAGCCTACGGGTTATGTATCTGAACTACAGCAACAGACGCCCCAAACAGAGAAGTGAGTGCAGCCTACGGGTTATGTATCTGAACTACCGCAACAGACGCCCCAAACAGAGGAGTGAGTGCAGCCTACGGGTTATGTATCTGAACTACCGCAACAGACGCCCCAAACAGAGAAGTGAGTGAGTGCAGCCTACGTGTTATGTATCTGAACTACAGCAACAGACGCCCCAAACAGAGAAGTGAGTGCAGCCTACGGGTTATGTATCTGAACTACCGCAACAGACGCCCCAAACAGAGAAGTGAGTGCAGCCTACGGGTTATGTATCTGAACTACCGCAACAGACGCCCCAAACAGAGAAGTGAGTGCAGCCTACGGGTTATGTATCTGAACTACCGCAACAGACGCCCGAAACAGAGAAGTGAGTGCAGCCTACGGGTTATGTATCTGAACTACAGCAACAGACGCCCCAAACAGAGAAGTGAGTGAGTGCAGCCTACGGGTTATGTATCTGAACTACCGCAACAGACGCCCCAAACAGAGAAGTGAGTGCAGCCTACGTGTTATGTATCTGAACTACCGCAACAGACACCCCAAACAGAGAAGTGAGTGCAGCCTACGGGTTATGTATCTGAACTACAGCAACAGACGCCCCAAACAGAGAAGTGAGTGCAGCTTACGGGTTATGTATCTGAACTACCGCAACAGACGCCCCAAACAGAGAAGTGAGGGCAGCCTACGGGTTATGTATCTGAACTACCGCCCCAAACAGAGAATTGAGTGCAGCCTACGGGTTATGTATCTGAACTACCGCCCCAAACAGAGAAGTGAGTGCAGCCTACGGGTTATGTATCTGAACTACCGCAACAGACGCCCCAAACAGAGGAGTGAGTGCAGCCTACGGGTTATGTATCTGAACTACTGCAACAGACGCCCCAAACAGAGAAGTGAGTGCAGCCTACGGGTTATGTATCTGAACTACCGCAACAGACGCCCCAAACAGAGAAGTGAGTGCAGCCTACGGGTTATGTATCTGAACTACCGCAACAGACGCCCCAAACAGAGGAGTGAGTGCAGCCTACGGGTTATGTATCTGAACTACCGCAACAGACGCCCCAAACAGAGAAGTGAGTGCAGCCTACGGGTTATGTATCTGAACTACCGCAACAGACGCCCCAAACAGAGAAGTGAGTGCAGCCTACGGGTTATGTATCTGAACTACAGCAACAGACGCCCCAAACAGAGAAGTGAGTGAGTGCAGCCTACGGGTTATGTATCTGAACTACTGCAACAGACGCCCCAAACAGAGGAGTGAGTGCAGCCTACGGGTTATGTATCTGAACTACCGCAACAGACGCCCCAAACAGAGAAGTGAGTGCAGCCTACGTGTTATGTATCTGAACTACAGCAACAGACGCCCCAAACAGAGAAGTGAGTGAGTGCAGCCTACGGGTTATTTATCTGAACTACCGCAACAGACGCCCCAAACAGAGAAGTGAGTGAGTGCAGCCTACGGGTTATGTATCTGAACTACAGCAACAGACGCCCCAAACAGATAAGTGAGTGCAGCCTACGGGTTATTTATCTGATCTACCGCAACAGACGCCCCAAACAGAGGAGTGAGTGCAGCCTACGGGTTATGTATCTGAACTACCGCAACAGACGCCCCAAACAGAGAAGTGAGTGAGTGCAGCCTACGGGTTATGTATCTGAACTACTGCAACAGACGCCCCAAACAGAGAAGTGAGTGCAGCCTACGGGTTATGTATCTGAACTACCGCAACAGACGCCCCAAACAGAGAAGTGAGTGCAGCCTACGGGTTATGTATCTGAACTACCGCAACAGACGCCCCAAACAGAGGAGTGAGTGCAGTCTACGGGTTATGTATCTGAACTACCGCAACAGACGCCCCAAACAGAGAAGTGAGTGCAGCCTACGGGTTATGTATCTGAACTACCGCAACAGACGCCCCAAACAGAGAAGTGAGTGCAGCCTACGGGTTATGTATCTGAACTACCGCAACAGACGCCCCAAACAGATAAGTGAGTGAGTGCAGCCTACGGGTTATGTATCTGAACTACCGCAACAGACGCCCCAAACAGATAAGTGAGTGCAGCCTACGGGTTATGTATCTGAACTACCGCAACAGACGCCCCAAACAGAGAAGTGAGTGCAGCCTACGGGTTATGTATCTGAACTACCGCAACAGACGCCCCAAACAGAGAAGTGAGTGCAGCCTACGGGTTATGTATCTGAACTACCGCAATAGACGCCCCAAACAGAGAAGTGAGTGCAGCCTACGGGTTATGTATCTGAACTACAGCAACAGACGCCCCAAACAGAGAAGTGAGTGCAGCCTACGGGTTATGTATCTGAACTACAGCAACAGACGCCCCAAACAGAGAAGTGAGTGCAGCCTACGGGTTATGTATCTGAACTACAGCAACAGACGCCCCAAACAGAGAAGTGAGTGCAGCCTACGTGTTATGTATCTGAACTACCGCAACAGACGCCCCAAACAGATAAGTGAGTGCAGCCTACGGGTTATGTATCTGAACTACCGCAACAGACGCCCCAAACAGATAAGTGAGTGCAGCCTACGGGTTATGTATCTGAACTACTGCAACAGACGCCCCAAACAGAGAAGTGAGTGCAGCCTACGGGTTATGTATCTGAACTACCGCAACAGACGCCCCAAACAGAGAAGTGAGTGCAGCCTACGGGTTATGTATCTGAACTACCGCAACAGACGCCCCAAACAGAGAAGTGAGTGAGTGCAGCCTACGTGTTATGTATCTGAACTACCGCAACAGACGCCCCAAACAGAGAAGTGAGTGAGTGCAGCCTATGGGTTATGTATCTGAACTACCGCAACAGACGCCCGAAACAGAGAAGTGAGTGCAGCCTACGGGTTATGTATCTGAACTACCGCAACAGATGCCCCAAACAGAGAAGTGAGTGCAGCCTACGGGTTATGTATCTGAACTACCGCAACAGACGCCCCAAACAGATAAGTGAGTGCAGCCTACGGGTTATGTATCTGAACTACCGCAACAGACGCCCCAAACAGATAAGTGAGTGCAGCCTACGGGTTATGTATCTGAACTACCGCAACAGACGCCCCAAACAGAGGAGTGAGTGCAGCCTACGGGTTATGTATCTGAACTACCGCAACAGACGCCCCAAACAGAGGAGTGAGTGCAGCCTACGGGTTATGTATCTGAACTACAGCAACAGACGCCCCAAACAGAGAAGTGAGTGCAGCCTACGGGTTATGTATCTGAACTACAGCAACAGACGCCCCAAACAGAGAAGTGAGTGAGTGCAGCCTACGTGTTATGTATCTGAACTACCGCAACAGACACCCCAAACAGAGAAGTGAGTGCAGCCTACGGGTTATGTATCTGAACTACAGCAACAGACGCCCCAAACAGAGAAGTGAGTGCAGCCTACGGGTTATGTATCTGAACTACCGCAACAGACGCCCCAAACAGAGGAGTGAGTGCAGTCTACGGGTTATGTATCTGAACTACCGCAACAGACGCCCCAAACAGATAAGTGAGTGCAGCCTACGGGTTATGTATCTGAACTACCGCAACAGAAGCCCCAAACAGATAAGTGAGTGCAGCCTACGGGTTATGTATCTGAACTACCGCAACAGACGCCCCAAACAGAGAAGTGAGTGCAGCCTACGGGTTATGTATCTGAACTACCGCAACAGACGCCCCAAACAGAGAAGTGAGTGCAGCCTACGGGTTATGTATCTGAACTACAGCAACAGACGCCCCAAACAGAGAAGTGAGTGCAGCGTACGGGTTATGTATCTGAACTACAGCAACAGACGCCCCAAACAGAGAAGTGAGTGCAGCCTACGGGTTATGTATCTGAACTACCGCAACAGACGCCCCAAACAGAGAAGTGAGTGCAGCCTACGTGTTATGTATCTGAACTACAGCAACAGACGCCCCAAACAGAGAAGTGAGTGCAGCCTACGGGTTATGTATCTGAACTACCGCAACAGACGCCCCAAACAGAGAAGTGAGTGCAGCCTACGGGTTATGTATCTGAACTACAGCAACAGACGCCCAAAACAGAGAAGTGAGTGCAGCCTACGGGTTATGTATCTGAACTACCGCAACAGACGCCCCAAACAGAGAAGTGAGTGAGTGCAGCCTACGGGTTATGTATCTGAACTACAGCAACAGACGCCCCAAACAGAGAAGTGAGTGCAGCCTACGGGTTATGTATCTGAACTACCGCAACAGACACCCCAAACAGAGAAGTGAGTGCAGCCTACGGGTTATGTATCTGAACTACCGCAACAGACGCCCCAAACAGAGAAGTGAGTGAGTGCAGCCTACGGGTTATGTATCTGAACTACAGCAACAGACGCCCCAAACAGAGAAGTGAGTGCAGCCTACGGGTTATGTATCTGAACTACCGCAACAGACGCCCCAAACAGAGAAGTGAGTGCAGCCTACGGGTTATGTATCTGAACTACCGCAACAGACGCCCCAAACAGAGAAGTGAGTGCAGCCTACGGGTTATGTATCTGAACTACCGCAACAGACGCCCCAAACAGAGAAGTGAGTGCAGCCTACGGGTTATGTATCTGAACTACCGCAACAGACGCCCCAAACAGAGAAGTGAGTGAGTGCAGCCTACGGGTTATGTATCTGAACTACCGCAACAGACGCCCCAAACAGAGAAGTGAGTGCAGCCTACGGGTTATGTATCTGAACTACCGCAACAGACGCCCCAAACAGAGAAGTGAGTGCAGCCTACGGGTTATGTATCTGAACTACCGCAACAGACGCCCCAAACAGAGAAGTGAGTGAGTGCAGCCTATGTGTTATGTATCTGAACTACAGCAACAGACGCCCCAAACAGAGAAGTGAGTGCAGCCTACGGGTTATGTATCTGAACTACCGCAACAGACGCCCCAAACAGAGAAGTGAGTGAGTGCAGCCTACGGGTTATGTATCTGAACTACCGCAACAGACGCCCCAAACAGAGAAGTGAGTGCAGCCTACGGGTTATGTATCTGAACTACCGCAACAGACGCCCCAAACAGAGAAGTGAGTGCAGCCTACGGGTTATGTATCTGAACTACCGCAACAGACGCCCCAAACAGAGAAGTGAGTGAGTGCAGCCTACGGGTTATGTATCTGAACTACCGCAACAGACGCCCCAAACAGAGAAGTGAGTGAGTGCAGCCTACGTGTTATGTATCTGAACTACAGCAACAGACGCCCCAAACAGAGAAGTGAGTGCAGCCTACGGGTTATGTATCTGAACTACCGCAACAGACGCCCCAAACAGAGAAGTGAGTGCAGCCTACGGGTTATGTATCTGAACTACCGCAACAGACGCCCCAAACAGATAAGTGAGTGAGTGCAGCCTACGTGTTATGTATCTGAACTACCGCAACAGACGCCCGAAACAGAGAAGTGAGTGCAGCCTACGGGTTATGTATCTGAACTACCGCAACAGATGCCCCAAACAGAGAAGTGAGTGCAGCCTACGGGTTATGTATCTGAACTACCGCAACAGACGCCCCAAACAGAGAAGTGAGTGCAGCCTACGGGTTATGTATCTGAACTACAGCAACAGACGCCCCAAACAGAGAAGTGAGTGAGTGCAGCCTACGGGTTATGTATCTGAACTACCGCAACAGACGCCCCAAACAGAGAAGTGAGTGCAGCCTACGGGTTATGTATCTGAACTACCGCAACAGACGCCCCAAACAGAGAAGTGAGTGAGTGCAGCCTACGGGTTATGTATCTGAACTACCGCAACAGACGCCCCAAACAGAGAAGTGAGTGAGTGCAGCCTACGTGTTATGTATCTGAACTACAGCAACAGACGCCCCAAACAGAGAAGTGAGTGCAGCCTACGGGTTATGTATCTGAACTACAGCAACAGACGCCCCAAACAGAGAAGTGAGTGCAGCCTACGGGTTATGTATCTGAACTACCGCAACAGACGCCCCAAACAGAGAAGTGAGTGCAGCCTACGGGTTATGTATCTGAACTACCGCAACAGACGCCCCAAACAGAGAAGTGAGTGAGTGCAGCCTACGGGTTATGTATCTGAACTACCGCAACAGACGCCCCAAACAGAGAAGTGAGTGCAGCCTACGGGTTATGTATCTGAACTACCGCAACAGACGCCCCAAACAGAGAAGTGAGTGAGTGCAGCCTACGGGTTATGTATCTGAACTACCGCAACAGACGCCCCAAACAGAGAAGTCAGTGAGTGCAGCCTACGGGTTATGTATCTGAACTACCGCAACAGACGCCCCAAACAGAGAAGTGAGTGAGTGCAGCCTACGTGTTATGTATCTGAACTACCGCAACAGACGCCCGAAACAGAGAAGTGAGTGCAGCCTACGGGTTATGTATCTGAACTACCGCAACAGATGCCCCAAACAGAGAAGTGAGTGCAGCCTACGGGTTATGTATCTGAACTACCGCAACAGACGCCCCAAACAGATAAGTGAGTGCAGCCTACGGGTTATGTATCTGAAATACCGCAACAGACGCCCCAAACAGATAAGTGAGTGCAGCCTACGGGTTATGTATCTGAACTACCGCAACAGACGCCCCAAACAGAGGAGTGAGTGCAGCCTACGGGTTATGTATCTGAACTACCGCAACAGACGCCCCAAACAGAGGAGTGAGTGCAGCCTACGGGTTATGTATCTAAACTACCGCAACAGACGCCCCAAACAGAGAAGTGAGTGCAGCCTACGGGTTATGTATCTGAACTACAGCAACAGACGCCCCAAACAGAGAAGTGAGTGAGTGCAGCCTACGGGTTATGTATCTGAACTACTGCAACAGACGCCCCAAACAGAGAAGTGAGTGCAGCCTACGGGTTATGTATCTGAACTACCGCAACAGACGCCCCAAACAGAGAAGTGAGTGCAGCCTACGGGTTATGTATCTGAACTACAGCAACAGACGCCCCAAACAGAGAAGTGAGTGCAGCCTACGGGTTATGTATCTGAACTACCGCAACAGACGCCCCAAACAGAGAAGTGAGTGCAGCCTACGGGTTATGTATCTGAACTACCGCAACAGACGCCCCAAACAGAGAAGTGAGTGCAGCCTACGGGTTATGTATCTGAACTACCGCAACAGACGCCCCAAACAGAGAAGTGAGTGCAGCCTACGGGTTATGTATCTGAACTACCGCAACAGACGCCCCAAACAGAGAAGTGAGTGAGTGCAGCCTACGGGTTATGTATCTGAACTACCGCAACAGACGCCCCAAACAGAGAAGTGAGTGCAGCCTACGGGTTATGTATCTGAACTACCGCAACAGACGCCCCAAACAGAGAAGTGAGTGAGTGCAGCCTACGGGTTATGTATCTGAACTACCGCAACAGACGCCCCAAACAGAGAAGTGAGTGCAGCCTACGGGTTATGTATCTGAACTACCGCAACAGACGCCCCAAACAGAGAAGTGAGTGAGTGCAGCCTACGTGTTATGTATCTGAACTACCGCAACAGACGCCCGAAACAGAGAAGTGAGTGCAGCCTACGGGTTATGTATCTGAACTACCGCAACAGATGCCCCAAACAGAGAAGTGAGTGCAGCCTACGGGTTATGTATCTGAACTACCGCAACAGACGCCCCAAACAGATAAGTGAGTGCAGCCTACGGGTTATGTATCTGAACTACCGCAACAGACGCCCCAAACAGATAAGTGAGTGCAGCCTACGGGTTATGTATCTGAACTACCGCAACAGACGCCCCAAACAGAGGAGTGAGTGCAGCCTACGGGTTATGTATCTGAACTACCGCAACAGACGCCCCAAACAGAGGAGTGAGTGCAGCCTACGGGTTATGTATCTAAACTACCGCAACAGACGCCCCAAACAGAGAAGTGAGTGCAGCCTACGGGTTATGTATCTGAACTACAGCAACAGACGCCCCAAACAGAGAAGTGATTGAGTGCAGCCTACGGGTTATGTATCTGAACTACTGCAACAGACGCCCCAAACAGAGAAGTGAGTGCAGCCTACGGGTTATGTATCTGAACTACCGCAACAGACGCCCCAAACAGAGAAGTGAGTGCAGCCTACGGGTTATGTATCTGAACTACAGCAACAGACGCCCCAAACAGAGAAGTGAGTGCAGCCTACGGGTTATGTATCTGAACTACCGCAACAGACGCCCCAAACAGAGAAGTGAGTGAGTGCAGCCTACGGGTTATGTATCTGAACTACCGCAACAGACGCCCCAAACAGAGGAGTGAGTGCAGCCTACGGGTTATGTATCTGAACTACCGCAACAGACGCCCCAAACAGAGAAGTGAGTGAGTGCAGCCTACGTGTTATGTATCTGAACTACAGCAACAGACGCCCCAAACAGAGAAGTGAGTGCAGCCTACGGGTTATGTATCTGAACTACCGCAACAGACGCCCCAAACAGAGAAGTGAGTGAGTGCAGCCTACGGGTTATGTATCTGAACTACAGCAACAGACGCCCCAAACAGAGAAGTGAGTGCAGCCTACGGGTTATGTATCTGAACTACCGCAACAGACGCCCCAAACAGAGAAGTGAGTGAGTGCAGCCTACGTGTTATGTATCTGAACTACTGCAACAGACGCCCCAAACAGAGAAGTGAGTGCAGCCTACGGGTTATGTATCTGAACTACAGCAACAGACGCCCCAAACAGAGAAGTGAGTGAGTGCAGCCTACGTGTTATGTATCTGAACTACAGCAACAGACGCCCCAAACAGAGAAGTGAGTGCAGCCTACGGGTTATGTATCTGAACTACAGCAACAGACGCCCCAAACAGAGAAGTGAGTGCAGCCTACGGGTTATGTATCTGAACTACCGCAACAGACGCCCCAAACAGAGAAGTGAGTGAGTGCAGCCTACGGGTTATGTATCTGAACTACTGCAACAGACGCCCCAAACAGAGAAGTGAGTGCAGCCTACGGGTTATGTATCTGAACTACAGCAACAGACGCCCCAAACAGAGAAGTGAGTGAGTGCAGCCTACGTGTTATGTATCTGAACTACCACAACAGACGCCCCAAACAGAGAAGTGAGTGCAGCCTACGGGTTATGTATCTGAACTACCGCAACAGACGCCCGAAACAGAGAAGTGAGTGCAGCCTACGGGTTATGTATCTGAACTACAGCAACAGACGCCCCAAACAGAGAAGTGAGTGAGTGCAGCCTACGGGTTATGTATCTGAACTACCGCAACAGACGCCCCAAACAGAGAAGTGAGTGCAGCCTACGGGTTATGTATCTGAACTACCGCAACAGACGCCCCAAACAGAGAAGTGAGTGCAGCCTACGGGTTATGTATCTGAACTACCGCAACAGACGCCCCAAACAGAGAAGTGAGTGCAGCCTACGGGTTATGTATCTGAACTACAGCAACAGACGCCCCAAACAGAGAAGTGAGTGCAGCCTACGGGTTATGTATCTGAACTACCGCAACAGACGCCCCAAACAGAGAAGTGAGTGCAGCCTACGGGTTATGTATCTGAACTACCGCAACAGACGCCCCAAACAGAGAAGTGAGTGCAGCCTACGGGTTATGTATCTGAACTACCGCAACAGACGCCCCAAACAGAGAAGTGAGTGCAGCCTACGGGTTATGTATCTGAACTACCGCAACAGACGCCCCAAACAGAGAAGTGAGTGAGTGCAGCCTACGGGTTATGTATCTGAACTACCGCAACAGACGCCCCAAACAGAGAAGTGAGTGCAGCCTACGGGTTATATATCTGAACTACAGCAACAGACGCCCCAAACAGAGAAGTGAGTGAGTGCAGCCTACGGGTTATGTATCTGAACTACCGCAACAGACGCCCCAAACAGAGAAGTGAGTGCAGCCTACGGGTTATGTATCTGAACTACCGCAACAGACGCCCCAAACAGAGAAGTGAGTGAGTGCAGCCTACGGGTTATGTATCTGAACTACCGCAACAGACGCCCCAAACAGAGAAGTGAGTGAGTGCAGCCTACGGGTTATGTATCTGAACTACCGCAACAGACGCCCCAAACAGAGAAGTGAGTGAGTGCAGCCTACGGGTTATGTATCTGAACTACCGCAACAGACGCCCCAAACAGAGAAGTGAGTGCAGCCTACGGGTTATGTATCTGAACTACCGCAACAGACGCCCCAAACAGAGAAGTGAGTGAGTGCAGCCTACGTGTTATGTATCTGAACTACCGCAACAGACGCCCGAAACAGAGAAGTGAGTGCAGCCTACGGGTTATGTATCTGAACTACCGCAACAGATGCCCCAAACAGAGAAGTGAGTGCAGCCTACGGGTTATGTATCTGAACTACCGCAACAGACGCCCCAAACAGATAAGTGAGTGCAGCCTACGGGTTATGTATCTGAACTACCGCAACAGACGCCCCAAACAGATAAGTGAGTGCAGCCTACGGGTTATGTATCTGAACTACCGCAACAGACGCCCCAAACAGAGGAGTGAGTGCAGCCTACGGGTTATGTATCTGAACTACCGCAACAGACGCCCCAAACAGAGGAGTGAGTGCAGCCTACGGGTTATGTATCTAAACTACCGCAACAGACGCCCCAAACAGAGAAGTGAGTGCAGCCTACGGGTTATGTATCTGAACTACAGCAACAGACGCCCCAAACAGAGAAGTGATTGAGTGCAGCCTACGGGTTATGTATCTGAACTACCGCAACAGACGCCCCAAACAGAGAAGTGAGTGCAGCCTACGGGTTATGTATCTGAACTACTGCAACAGACGCCCCAAACAGAGAAGTGAGTGCAGCCTACGGGTTATGTATCTGAACTACCGCAACAGACGCCCCAAACAGAGAAGTGAGTGCAGCCTACGGGTTATGTATCTGAACTACAGCAACAGACGCCCCAAACAGAGAAGTGAGTGCAGCCTACGGGTTATGTATCTGAACTACCGCAACAGACGCCCCAAACAGAGAAGTGAGTGAGTGCAGCCTACGGGTTATGTATCTGAACTACCGCAACAGACGCCCCAAACAGAGGAGTGAGTGCAGCCTACGGGTTATGTATCTGAACTACCGCAACAGACGCCCCAAACAGAGAAGTGAGTGAGTGCAGCCTACGTGTTATGTATCTGAACTACAGCAACAGACGCCCCAAACAGAGAAGTGAGTGCAGCCTACGGGTTATGTATCTGAACTACCGCAACAGACGCCCCAAACAGAGAAGTGAGTGAGTGCAGCCTACGGGTTATGTATCTGAACTACAGCAACAGACGCCCCAAACAGAGAAGTGAGTGCAGCCTACGGGTTATGTATCTGAACTACCGCAACAGACGCCCCAAACAGAGAAGTGAGTGAGTGCAGCCTACGTGTTATGTATCTGAACTACTGCAACAGACGCCCCAAACAGAGAAGTGAGTGCAGCCTACGGGTTATGTATCTGAACTACCGCAACAGACGCCCCAAACAGAGAAGTGAGTGAGTGCAGCCTACGTGTTATGTATCTGAACTACCGCAACAGACGCCCGAAACAGAGAAGTGAGTGCAGCCTACGGGTTATGTATCTGAACTACCGCAACAGATGCCCGAAACAGAGAAGTGAGTGCAGCCTACGGGTTATGTATCTGAACTACCGCAACAGATGCCCCAAACAGAGAAGTGAGTGCAGCCTACGGGTTATGTATCTGAACTACCGCAACAGATGCCCGAAACAGAGAAGTGAGTGCAGCCTACGGGTTATGTATCTGAACTACCGCAACAGACGCCCCAAACAGAGAAGTGAGTGAGTGCAGCCTACGGGTTATGTATCTGAACTACAGCAACAGACGCCCCAAACAGAGAAGTGAGTGCAGCCTACGGGTTATGTATCTGAACTACAGCAACAGACGCCCCAAACAGAGAAGTGAGTGCAGCCTACGGGTTATGTATCTGAACTACAGCAACAGACGCCCCAAACAGAGAAGTGAGTGCAGCCTACGGGTTATGTATCTGAACTACCGCAACAGACGCCCCAAACAGAGAAGTGAGTGCAGCCTACGGGTTATGTATCTGAACTACCGCAACAGACGCCCGAAACAGAGAAGTGAGTGCAGCCTACGGGTTATGTATCTGAACTACAGCAACAGACGCCCCAAACAGAGAAGTGAGTGAGTGCAGCCTACGGGTTATGTATCTGAACTACCGCAACAGACGCCCCAAACAGAGAAGTGAGTGCAGCCTACGGGTTATGTATCTGAACTACCGCAACAGACGCCCGAAACAGAGAAGTGAGTGCAGCCTACGGGTTATGTATCTGAACTACAGCAACAGACGCCCCAAACAGAGAAGTGAGTGAGTGCAGCCTACGGGTTATGTATCTGAACTACCGCAACAGACGCCCCAAACAGAGAAGTGAGTGCAGCCTACGGGTTATGTATCTGAACTACCGCAACAGACGCCCCAAACAGAGAAGTGAGTGCAGCCTACGGGTTATGTATCTGAACTACAGCAACAGACGCCCCAAACAGAGAAGTGAGTGAGTGCAGCCTACGGGTTATGTATCTGAACTACCGCAACAGACGCCCCAAACAGAGAAGTGAGTGCAGCCTACGTGTTATGTATCTGAACTACCGCAACAGACACCCCAAACAGAGAAGTGAGTGCAGCCTACGGGTTATGTATCTGAACTACAGCAACAGACGCCCCAAACAGAGAAGTGAGTGCAGCCTACGGGTTATGTATCTGAACTACCGCAATAGACGCCCCAAACAGAGAAGTGAGTGCAGCCTACGGGTTATGTATCTGAACTACCGCAACAGACGCCCCAAACAGAGAAGTGAGTGAGTGCAGCCTACGTGTTATGTATCTGAACTACCGCAACAGACGCCCCAAACAGAGAAGTGAGTGCAGCCTACGGGTTATGTATCTGAACTACCGCCCCAAACAGAGAAGTGAGTGCAGCCTACGGGTTATGTATCTGAACTACCGCCCCAAACAGAGAAGTGAGTGCAGCCTACGGGTTATTTATCTGAACTACCGCAACAGACGCCCCAAACAGAGGAGTGAGTGCAGCCTACGGGTTATGTATCTGAACTACAGCAACAGATGCCCCAAACAGAGAAGTGAGTGAGTGCAGCCTACGGGTTATGTATCTGAACTACTGCAACAGACGCCCCAAACAGAGAAGTGAGTGCAGCCTACGGGTTATGTATCTGAACTACCGCAACAGACGCCCCAAACAGAGAAGTGAGTGCAGCCTACGGGTTATGTATCTGAACTACCGCAACAGACGCCCCAAACAGAGAAGTGAGTGAGTGCAGCCTACGGGTTATGTATCTGAACTACAGCAACAGACGCCCCAAACAGATAAGTGAGTGCAGCCTACGGGTTATGTATCTGAACTACCGCAACAGACGCCCCAAACAGAGGAGTGAGTGCAGCCTACGGGTTATGTATCTGAACTACCGCAACAGACGCCCCAAACAGAGAAGTGAGTGCAGCCTACGGGTTATGTATCTGAACTACTGCAACAGACGCCCCAAACAGAGAAGTGAGTGCAGCCTACGGGTTATGTATCTGAACTACCGCAACAGACGCCCCAAACAGAGAAGTGAGTGCAGCCTACGGGTTATGTATCTGAACTACCGCAACAGACGCCCCAAACAGAGAAGTGAGTGCAGCCTACGGGTTATGTATCTGAACTACAGCAACAGACGCCCCAAACAGATAAGTGAGTGCAGCCTACGGGTTATGTATCTGAACTACCGCAACAGACGCCCCAAACAGAGAAGTGAGTGCAGCCTACGGGTTATGTATCTGAACTACCGCAACAGACGCCCCAAACAGAGGAGTGAGTGCAGCCTACGGGTTATGTATCTGAACTACCGCAACAGACGCCCCAAACAGAGAAGTGAGTGAGTGCAGCCTACGGGTTATATATCTGAACTACCGCAACAGACGCCCCAAACAGAGAAGTGAGTGAGTGCAGCCTACGGGTTATGTATCTGAACTACTGCAACAGACGCCCCAAACAGAGAAGTGAGTGCAGCCTACGGGTTATGTATCTGAACTACCGCAACAGACGCCCCAAACAGAGAAGTGAGTGCAGCCTACGGGTTATGTATCTAAACTACCGCAACAGACGCCCCAAACAGAGAAGTGAGTGCAGCCTACGGGTTATGTATCTGAACTACCGCAACAGACGCCCCAAACAGAGAAGTGAGTGCAGCCTACGGGTTATGTATCTGAACTACCGCAACAGACGCCCCAAACAGAGAAGTGAGTGAGTGCAGCCTACGGGTTATGTATCTGAACTACCGCAACAGACGCCCCAAACAGAGAAGTGAGTGCAGCCTACGGGTTATGTATCTGAACTACCGCAACAGACGCCCCAAACAGAGGAGTGAGTGCAGTCTACGGGTTATGTATCTGAACTACCGCAACAGACGCCCCAAACAGATAAGTGAGTGCAGCCTACGGGTTATGTATCTGAACTACCGCAACAGAAGCCCCAAACAGATAAGTGAGTGCAGCCTACGGGTTATGTATCTGAACTACCGCAACAGACGCCCCAAACAGAGAAGTGAGTGAGTGCAGCCTACGTGTTATGTATCTGAACTACAGCAACAGACGCCCCAAACAGAGAAGTGAGTGCAGCCTACGGGTTATGTATCTGAACTACCGCAACAGACGCCCCAAACAGAGAAGTGAGTGAGTGCAGCCTACGGGTTATGTATCTGAACTACCGCAACAGACGCCCCAAACAGAGAAGTGAGTGCAGCCTACGGGTTATGTATCTGAACTACCGCAACAGACGCCCCAAACAGAGAAGTGAGTGCAGCCTACGGGTTATGTATCTGAACTACCGCAACAGACGCCCCAAACAGATAAGTGAGTGCAGCCTACGGGTTATGTATCTGAACTACCGCAACAGACGCCCCAAACAGATAAGTGAGTGCAGCCTACGGGTTATGTATCTGAACTACCGCAACAGACGCCCCAAACAGAGGAGTGAGTGCAGCCTACGGGTTATGTATCTGAACTACCGCAACAGACGCCCCAAACAGAGAAGTGAGTGAGTGCAGCCTACGGGTTATGTATCTGAACTACCGCAACAGATGCCCCAAACAGAGAAGTGAGTGAGTGCAGCCTACGGGTTATGTATCTGAACTACAGCAACAGACGCCCCAAACAGAGAAGTGAGTGCAGCCTACGGGTTATGTATCTGAACTACAGCAACAGACGCCCCAAACAGAGAAGTGAGTGAGTGCAGCCTACGTGTTATGTATCTGAACTACCGCAACAGACACCCCAAACAGAGAAGTGAGTGCAGCCTACGGGTTATGTATCTGAACTACAGCAACAGACGCCCCAAACAGAGAAGTGAGTGCAGCCTACGGGTTATGTATCTGAACTACCGCAACAGACGCCCCAAACAGAGGAGTGAGTGCAGTCTACGGGTTATGTATCTGAACTACCGCAACAGACGCCCCAAACAGATAAGTGAGTGCAGCCTACGGGTTATGTATCTGAACTACCGCAACAGAAGCCCCAAACAGATAAGTGAGTGCAGCCTACGGGTTATGTATCTGAACTACCGCAACAGACGCCCCAAACAGAGAAGTGAGTGAGTGCAGCCTACGTGTTATGTATCTGAACTACAGCAACAGACGCCCCAAACAGAGAAGTGAGTGCAGCCTACGGGTTATGTATCTGAACTACCGCAACAGACGCCCCAAACAGAGAAGTGAGTGAGTGCAGCCTACGGGTTATGTATCTGAACTACAGCAACAGACGCCCCAAACAGATAAGTGAGTGCAGCCTACGGGTTATGTATCTGAACTACCGCAACAGACGCCCCAAACAGAGAAGTGAGTGAGTGCAGCCTACGGGTTATGTATCTGAACTACAGCAACAGACGCCCCAAACAGATAAGTGAGTGCAGCCTACGGGTTATTTATCTGATCTACCGCAACAGACGCCCCAAACAGAGGAGTGAGTGCAGCCTACGGGTTATGTATCTGAACTACCGCAACAGACGCCCCAAACAGAGAAGTGAGTGCAGCCTACGGGTTATGTATCTGAACTACCGCAACAGACGCCCCAAACAGAGAAGTGAGTGCAGCCTACGGGTTATGTATCTGAACTACCGCAACAGACGCCCCAAACAGAGAAGTGAGTGCAGCCTACGGGTTATGTATCTGAACTACTGCAACAGACGCCCCAAACAGAGAAGTGAGTGCAGCCTACGGGTTATGTATCTGAACTACTGCAACAGACGCCCCAAACAGAGAAGTGAGTGCAGCCTACGGGTTATGTATCTGAACTACCGCAACAGACGCCCCAAACAGAGAAGTGAGTGCAGACTACGGGTTATGTATCTGAACTACCGCAACAGACGCCCCAAACAGAGGAGTGAGTGCAGTCTACGGGTTATGTATCTGAACTACCGCAACAGACGCCCCAAACAGAGAAGTGAGTGCAGCCTACGGGTTATGTATCTGAACTACCGCAACAGACGCCCCAAACAGAGAAGTGAGTGAGTGCAGCCTACGGGTTATGTATCTGAACTACCGCAACAGACGCCCCAAACAGAGGAGTGAGTGCAGTCTACGGGTTATGTATCTGAACTACCGCAACAGACGCCCCAAACAGATAAGTGAGTGCAGCCTACGGGTTATGTATCTGAACTACCGCAACAGACGCCCCAAACAGAGAAGTGAGTGCAGCCTACGGGTTATGTATCTGAACTACCGCAATAGACGCCCCAAACAGAGAAGTGAGTGCAGCCTACGGGTTATGTATCTGAACTACAGCAACAGACGCCCCAAACAGAGAAGTGAGTGCAGCCTACGGGTTATGTATCTGAACTACAGCAACAGACGCCCCAAACAGAGAAGTGAGTGAGTGCAGCCTACGTGTTATGTATCTGAACTACCGCAACAGACGCCCCAAACAGATAAGTGAGTGCAGCCTACGGGTTATGTTTTTGAACTACCGCAACAGAAGCCCCAAACAGATAAGTGAGTGAGTGCAGCCTACGTGTTATGTATCTGAACTACCGCAACAGACGCCCCAAACAGCAGAGTGAGTGCAGCCTACGGGTTATGTATCTGAACTACCGCAACAGACGCCCCAAACAGAGAAGTGAGTGCAGCCTACGGGTTATGTATCTGAACTACCGCAACAGACGCCCCAAACAGAGAAGTGAGTGCAGCCTACGGGTTATGTATCTGAACTACAGCAACAGACGCCCCAAACAGAGAAGTGAGTGCAGCCTACGGGTTATGTATCTGAACTACCGCAACAGACCCTCCAAACAGAGAAGTGAGTGCAGTCTACGGGTTATGTATCTGAACTACAGCAACAGACGCCCCAAACAGAGAAGTGAGTGCAGCCTACGGGTTATGTATCTGAACTACCGCAACAGACGCCCCAAACAGAGAAGTGAGTGCAGCCTACGGGTTATGTATCTGAAATACAGCAACAGACGCCCCAAACAGAGAAGTGAGTGAGTGCAGCCTACGGGTTATGTATCTGAACTACCGCAACAGACGCCCCAAACAGAGAAGTGAGTGCAGCCTACGTGTTATGTATCTGAACTACCGCAACAGACACCCCAAACAGAGAAGTGAGTGCAGCCTACGGGTTATGTATCTGAACTACAGCAACAGACGCCCCAAACAGAGAAGTGAGTGCAGCCTACGGGTTATGTATCTGAACTACCGCAACAGACGCCCCAAACAGAGAAGTGAGTGCAGCCTACGGGTTATGTATCTGAACTACCGCAACAGACGCCCCAAACAGAGAAGTGAGTGAGTGCAGCCTACGTGTTATGTATCTGAACTACCGCAACAGACGCCCCAAACAGAGAAGTGAGTGCAGCCTACGGGTTATGTATCTGAACTACCGCCCCAAACAGAGAAGTGAGTGCAGCCTACGGGGTATGTATCTGAACTACCGCCCCAAACAGAGAAGTGAGTGCAGCCTACGGGTTATGTATCTGAACTACCGCAACAGACGCCCCAAACAGAGGAGTGAGTGCAGCCTACGGGTTATGTATCTGAACTACAGCAACAGATGCCCCAAACAGAGAAGTGAGTGAGTGCAGCCTACGGGTTATGTATCTGAACTACTGCAACAGACGCCCCAAACAGAGAAGTGAGTGCAGCCTACGGGTTATGTATCTGAACTACCGCAACAGACGCCCCAAACAGAGAAGTGAGTGCAGCCTACGGGTTATGTATCTGAACTACAGCAACAGACGCCCCAAACAGAGGAGTGAGTGCAGCCTACGGGTTATGTATCTGAACTACCGCAACAGACGCCCCAAACAGAGAAGTGAGTGCAGCCTACGTGTTATGTATCTGAACTACAGCAACAGACGCCCCAAACAGAGAAGTGAGTGAGTGCAGCCTACGGGTTATGTATCTGAACTACCGCAACAGACGCCCCAAACAGAGAAGTGAGTGAGTGCAGCCTACGGGTTATGTATCTGAACTACAGCAACAGACGCCCCAAACAGATAAGTGAGTGCAGCCTACGGGTTATGTATCTGAACTACCGCAACAGACGCCCCAAACAGAGGAGTGAGTGCAGCCTACGGGTTATGTATCTGAACTACCGCAACAGACGCCCCAAACAGAGAAGTGAGTGCAGCCTACGGGTTATGTATCTGAACTACTGCAACAGACGCCCCAAACAGAGAAGTGAGTGCAGCCTACGGGTTATGTATCTGAACTACCGCAACAGACGCCCCAAACAGAGAAGTGAGTGAGTGCAGCCTACGGGTTATGTATCTGAACTACCGCAACAGACGCCCCAAACAGATAAGTGAGTGCAGCCTACGGGTTATGTATCTGAACTACCGCAACAGACGCCCCAAACAGAGAAGTGAGTGCAGCCTACGGGTTATGTATCTGAACTACCGCAACAGACGCCCCAAACAGAGGAGTGAGTGCAGCCTACGGGTTATGTATCTGAACTACCGCAACAGACGCCCCAAACAGAGAAGTGAGTGAGTGCAGCCTACGGGTTATATATCTGAACTACCGCAACAGACGCCCCAAACAGAGAAGTGAGTGAGTGCAGCCTACGGGTTATGTATCTGAACTACTGCAACAGACGCCCCAAACAGAGAAGTGAGTGCAGCCTACGGGTTATGTATCTGAACTACCGCAACAGACGCCCCAAACAGAGAAGTGAGTGCAGCCTACGGGTTATGTATCTAAACTACCGCAACAGACGCCCCAAACAGAGAAGTGAGTGCAGCCTACGGGTTATGTATCTGAACTACCGCAACAGACGCCCCAAACAGAGAAGTGAGTGCAGCCTACGGGTTATGTATCTGAACTACCGCAACAGACGCCCCAAACAGAGAAGTGAGTGAGTGCAGCCTACGGGTTATGTATCTGAACTACCGCAACAGACGCCCCAAACAGAGAAGTGAGTGCAGCCTACGGGTTATGTATCTGAACTACCGCAACAGACGCCCCAAACAGAGAAGTGAGTGAGTGCAGCCTACGTGTTATGTATCTGAACTACAGCAACAGACGCCCCAAACAGAGAAGTGAGTGCAGCCTACGGGTTATGTATCTGAACTACCGCAACAGACGCCCCAAACAGAGAAGTGAGTGAGTGCAGCCTACGGGTTATGTATCTGAACTACCGCAACAGACGCCCCAAACAGAGAAGTGAGTGCAGCCTACGGGTTATGTATCTGAACTACCGCAACAGACGCCCCAATCAGAGAAGTGAGTGCAGCCTACGGGTTATGTATCTGAACTACCGCAACAGACGCCCCAAACAGAGAAGTGAGTGCAGCCTACGGGTTATGTATCTGAACTACCGCAACAGACGCCCCAAACAGATAAGTGAGTGCAGCCTACGGGTTATGTATCTGAACTACCGCAACAGACGCCCCAAACAGAGAAGTGAGTGCAGCCTACGGGTTATGTATCTGAACTACAGCAACAGACGCCCCAAACAGAGAAGTGAGTGCAGCCTACGGGTTATGTATCTGAACTACCGCAACAGACGCCCCAAACAGAGAAGTGAGTGCAGCCTACGGGTTATGTATCTGAACTACCGCAACAGACGCCCCAAACAGAGAAGTGAGTGCAGCCTACGGGTTATGTATCTGAACTACCGCAACAGACGCCCCAAACAGAGAAGTGAGTGCAGCCTACGGGTTATGTATCTGAACTACCGCAACAGACGCCCCAAACAGAGAAGTGAGTGAGTGCAGCCTACGGGTTATGTATCTGAACTACAGCAACAGACGCCCCAAACAGAGAAGTGAGTGAGTGCAGCCTACGGGTTATGTATCTGAACTACCGCAACAGACGCCCCAAACAGAGAAGTGAGTGCAGCCTACGGGTTATGTATCTGAACTACAGCAACAGACGCCCCAAACAGAGAAGTGAGTGCAGCCTACGGGTTATGTATCTGAACTACCGCAACAGACGCCCCAAACAGAGGAGTGAGTGCAGCCTACGGGTTATGTATCTGAACTACCGCAACAGACGCCCCAAACAGAGAAGTGAGTGAGTGCAGCCTATGGGTTATGTATCTGAACTACTGCAACAGACGCCCCAAACAGAGAAGTGAGTGCAGCCTACGGGTTATGTATCTGAACTACCGCAACAGACGCCCCAAACAGAGAAGTGAGTGCAGCCTACGGGTTATGTATCTGAACTACCGCAACAGACGCCCCAAACAGAGAAGTGAGTGCAGCCTACGGGTTATGTATCTGAACTACCGCAACAGACGCCCCAAACAGAGAAGTGAGTGCAGCCTACGGGTTATGTATCTGAACTACCGCAACAGACGCCCCAAACAGAGAAGTGAGTGAGTGCAGCCTACGGGTTATGTATCTGAACTACAGCAACAGACGCCCCAAACAGAGAAGTGAGTGCAGCCTACGGGTTATGTATCTGAACTACCGCAACAGACGCCCCAAACAGATAAGTGAGTGCAGCCTACGGGTTATGTATCTGAACTACCGCAACAGACGCCCGAAACAGAGAAGTGAGTGCAGCCTACGGGTTATGTATCTGAACTACCGCAACAGACGCCCCAAACAGAGAAGTGAGTGCAGCCTACGGGTTATGTATCTGAACTACCGCAACAGCCCCAAACAGAGAAGTGAGTGCAGCCTACGGGTTATGTATCTGAACTACCGCAACAGACGCCCCAAACAGAGAAGTGAGTGCAGCCTACGGGTTATGTATCTGAACTACCGCAACAGACGCCCCAAACAGAGGAGTGAGTGCAGCCTACGGGTTATGTATCTGAACTACAGCAACAGACGCCCCAAACAGAGAAGTGAGTGCAGCCTACGGGTTATGTATCTGAACTACCGCAACAGACGCCCCAAACAGAGAAGTGAGTGCAGCCTACGGGTTATGTATCTGAACTACCGCAACAGACGCCCCAAACAGAGAAGTGAGTGCAGCCTACGGGTTATGTATCTGAACTACCGCAACAGACGCCCCAAACAGAGAAGTGAGTGAGTGCAGCCTACGGGTTATGTATCTGAACTACTGCAACAGACGCCCCAAACAGAGAGTGAGTGCAGCCTACGGGTTATGTATCTGAACTACCGCAACAGACGCCCCAAACAGAGAAGTGAGTGCAGCCTACGGGTTATGTATCTGAACTACAGCAACAGACGCCCCAAACAGAGAAGTGAGTGCAGCCTACGGGTTATGTATCTGAACTACAGCAACAGACGCCCCAAACAGAGAAGTGAGTGAGTGCAGCCTACGGGTTATGTATCTGAACTACTGCAACAGACGCCCCAAACAGAGGAGTGAGTGCAGCCTACGGGTTATGTATCTGAACTACCGCAACAGACGCCCCAAACAGAGAAGTGAGTGCAGCCTACGGGTTATGTATCTGAACTACCGCAACAGACGCCCCAAACAGAGAAGTGAGTGCAGCCTACGGGTTATGTATCTGAACTACCGCAACAGACGCCCCAAACAGAGAAGTGAGTGCAGCCTACGGGTTATGTATCTGAACTACAGCAACAGACGCCCCAAACAGAGAAGTGAGTGAGTGCAGCCTACGGGTTATGTATCTGAACTACAGCAACAGACGCCCCAAACAGAGAAGTGAGTGCAGCCTACGGGTTATGTATCTGAACTACCGCAACAGACGCCCCAAACAGAGAAGTGAGTGAGTGCAGCCTACGGGTTATGTATCTGAACTACAGCAACAGACGCCCCA
>NW_024400128.1:0-40000 GCF_905171765.1 Bufo bufo
GTTTGGCCGCTGCAGACAGCGATATTATCTGCACTACATTTCCTGTGTAACGTGTAGTGATGAGCTTGAGGTGCCATATTCGTTTTCGCGATATTTCGCGAATATTCGTTAGAATATTCGTATTCTATCCTCAGAAATCGAATATTCGTACGTTAGCTAATAATATGCGCATAATATGCGCATAGTTATATACGCGTAATATGCGCATATTACGCGAATTCGCAAATTTCTAAATGTCTTTAGTGTTCAGTGGTGTACTGTTCACTGTTCAAATTATACAATAAATGTTTTGAATATTCTCTATATTGCAATATAAAATCAGACTAGAACACAATGTTATTGCAATATAGCCTAGGCAATATTATTCATTTTCAATAGAAAGATTTCGAAACTACTAATGCCTTATATCCGCTTTGTTTTTTACGAATATTATAGATATTGTAATATATCATAGATTTCGAGTGATACGAATATTCTAAAACCTGATATATCATTAATTTTATCGAATATTCGTTAACATACAAATAGCTGAAACGGCACTGACATTTTCGTATCATTTTGCGCATGCGCGTGATTTGTTCAAAACCGGAAGTAAGCGCCGTTTTCAACCAGAATTCAACTTGCGTCAGTTTTGTGCGGTTGAAAACTTTATGCGCTCAGTTTTTACGATGGTGGCCAGCAAGTTCACTAAAGCTGAGGAGGAGCTGATCGTCATAGTAAGTATAATCTAATTGAACATTTGTTCGCATACACGCTTGTTTCGCATATCTTAGTAATATTCCTATGTAGGTTTATTGAATTGAATTTTTCGGATGTATTTGTTTAAACTATTTTCGCATGGCATTAAAATTCGGATAGTACATACTTTGATTACA
The DNA here is from genome assembly GCF_905171765.1 of Bufo bufo. Lineage (NCBI taxonomy): Eukaryota > Metazoa > Chordata > Amphibia > Anura > Bufonidae > Bufo > Bufo bufo. The sequence continues at coordinate 876 of NW_024400128.1, forward strand.
TATAAATGATAGTTTGAAACAAGTATTGTTGACATTCCAAAGTAATATATTTTTCAGATAATCATTAACATCTACTCATACTATATATAATGTGATTTTATCTATATTACTAAAATAAATAGTTAAGCATTTTTGATCTCATAAATGGTTTTAATGGTCTGCCATCAAAGCAGTATCTCACTGGCATCTGCTATATATTTATATGCTATTCATACATACATGTGGCCGACGTGTCATTATGTATGGATAGCAATGCATACAAATATATATATCAGATGCACATTGTACATCTAATTTCCTGCCTCAGACAATATACCCACACTGCATACCACCAAACCCCCCCTCAAACCCCCCCCCCCCCCTGACCTCCCCCAACACACAAACACACACACACAGTCTATTCAAACAGCGGTCCTCCAGTTGTTCTAAAACTACAACTCCCGTCCCATTATGTCCTTCTATAGGATGATAGCTGTAGGTTGTCATGGAATGATGTGAGTTTTATTTTTGCCACAGCCGGAGGGCCGCAGTTTGCAGGGGGGCCGCAGTGTGCGGACGGCTAGTCTAAATATTCAAATAAGTGTCCTGTTGGTCAGGAGAAGTAATTTTTTACATTATACAGTATATTTGCTGGTTCATTTAGCGTTACCCAGGGTGCACCACGTGGAGGCGGACCAGCTTTACACCCCAAACTATGCCGTCACTAGACAGGTACATCTCTCCTCAGATGGACAATATCTAATAGCTTATACCCCACACACATACAATTTCACCACAATTAGATTTTATACGGTTACGTTAAGTTAAATTGTAGTATTTGACTCGCAAATAATAATAATTTTTGGTTTGGTATTTGAGATAATGATGACATGTTGGTGGTCAGTTACTGCGGCATCAAGGCAGCGCACGGCGAGCGGTTCCGTGTAATTAAACTACAACATGCAGAGCTTTTAGTTAGACTGCCTCTGGCCGTGTGCTGACTTGCTGCTGCTGGAACGTTTCCCTCGACACCAGTGGTGTAGCTGCAGGCCCGGCAGCTGTTCCATCCGTTTTGTTAACTGTCTATACTGTCACTGTGTTACATAATTTCATTGTGTAATACTACCGAGGGGGCCATGACGAAATCTTTTAGTCCTCCTTTGTGGGATGGGCCTCTTCTGGGTCAGGGCCGCAAAGCAGACGCTTCTCCTGCTTCCCGGATAGTTACACCCCTGGCCGCCATTATTATAGTAAATGTTGACGTATCGTCATTCTTGTCGCTGTGGCGTATTTACAGGGCATGCTTGGGGGCCCTGACCCAGAAGGGGCAGATCCAGGAGGAGGAGGTCTAAAAGATTTTTTCAGGGCCCCCTCAACAGTATTACACAATAAAATTATATACAGTGACAGTATAGACAGTGTATAAAATGGATGGAACAGCTGCCGGGACTGGTGTGAGAGAGCAATCTTTACTAGCCACAGTTATGTGGGTGGCTTGAAAGTAATGCCTTTTTGAAAATTTGTGGGTGGTAGGTAGGTTGTCCCCATTAAAAAAAATTTGCTGTGGGGCCAAGTCATTTCTAACTACGCCACTGTCTGGGGGCATAAGTGAACTAGCGGCAGGAAGGATCTGACCGCTTGTTCAACTTCCTAGAATAGCCTGACGTACTCCACTTGTGCTAATGTTAAAGTTCCTTAATCTTAGTTTTATTAAATAATTTTTATAAAATGCTTCTTTTCTTAATCACGCAGCGCCTGTTAGAGCAAGGTTATGATGAACTACGCTCTAACAAATCAAAACACGCCATAGTAAGGGAGCTGAGGAAGGAGATGAGGAGGGTTCATGAGGGCAAACATGAAGCCTTGGCCATTTGCAAAAAGTGGTCGGACCTGAAGCGGAGACATATGGCCAGAATCCGCAAGATCCGTGACGAGCACTGTCCAGGTACAAACATTATTGAGTGTTGATGAAATAAACAAAAGTAACGTAATGGTGAGGTACATTTATTATTTGTGATTTTTATTTTTACATAAGTATTAATTTGTAATTATAGGGGCTCGCCTTCCGTCTGTAAAACACAGGCCTGCCAGCAGGGATTCCTGGGAGCTGTCGGCGTCTGAGGGGGAGCAGGAGCAGCAGGCAGGACCCTCAGGGACATCAAATGACCCACCACCACCACAGGAGGGGGAGTCAATGGTGGAGGAAGAGGCTGGACCAGCAGCCCTACCTGAGTTGCCCCCCCACATTTTTGAGGATGAGGAGCAGGAAGAGGAGGATGATGACGGGGTAGTCACCACCCCACACAAGGAGGGTAAATATGTGTGTAGTGGAGGGGTAGCACGATCCACAAGGTCTCCGCTGGGAGCCTGGAAACAGGAGCAAGCTCTTAAAAGAGCTTATACTCAGGGGAGTATTGTGATATAGCAATCCCCAAGAGTGTAGTTATTCCATCCCCCAAACAGGAGCCAAGACTTCATTAAGGAATAAAACAGGAACTCTTTATTGAGGGCTACCCCCCCTATGCAGCTCCCCATCTAGTGTACACGCCCCTAGTGGACAAGAAGCAAGACTGCTACACAGGACAGATATGCAGCAACTTAGGATACACAGACACAACACATCCCCACAATGCATCATGGTTTCATCCTCTCTGGCCTGGAGGGGAGAGGAGTAATCCAATTATCTTTCAGGACAAAGGGACATCGGCAATACACATGTGAGAACAACAGAACAGGAATCCCCACCCAAAAACACAATGTCACACCCTCCCAGCAACACAGACATTTAACATATTCCAAGATAGCTGAAGTCTGAGTGCATATCATTAGGTGAATGCCGCTCAGAATACACAAATACAATACAAATAGCTATCTGGGTGCCCTCACATAACAACATACAATTGCATCAATGCTGGCGGTTTTCATGCAGCCAGCCTAGGAACTTTACAGCCCACACGAACCATATTACACAAAACATCTATACGCTTGATTCTTTTAAGTGGCATACACATATGCAATAACGTCGTACATACAGGAATGACAATATACAGTGGCTGAGTTTGCCACCATGTGCTTTTGTTGTTTAAACTTATTCACACACACATGTATTAGTTTAGTTATATTGGATAACATAAAGTGCCAAACTTACAGTTCATTACAAGCAGGGTAAAAAGACAGTACTATCGAAACACACTACTGTCTGTCACCATTCTGGTTCCTTTCTTAGATTGTTCTGCGTTGGGATGGCCTGTCCACAATTTATCTTAAAATCCTTTTTAACAGCACCGTTATGAGAACATAGGATGGAGTACGGATGAGACATGTCCCACCCAATGTCTATGTTAACTATTTTAACCCCGTTCAAAAATCAATATTAAAGACAAAACTCCAGAAACAAAACAGGTGTGCTTATTCCCGACGTACAGATTAACGTAAATTTGTTTATCTTTTTCACACTTTTCAATCTTGTCGTTGCAATATTATTCAAAAATCTATTGATTATAAAAAGTATAATAATAATAAGAACCCTATCATTTATACCAATAAATATAAATTAATTATACAAATCAAATATCATATGTAAATTATGACCTCAATGACATAGACTATTCATGGACTAATGTTAGGTTAAAAAAAAATTTTTTTTTATTTTATATAGACGTTTAAAATGAAAAATATATTTTTCATATTTTTTTTCACCTACAATAGTCAATAGTGAACAACTTTATACAATATTCACTAAATTGCATTTAATGAGATGTCAAACAAATAAATACATATTTAAAATGTACTATATATATTATATATATATATATATATATATATATATATTTATTTAATTATATATTTTTTTCTTTTTAACAGTAATTAAATCCCTCAAGGAGAAGGTTCAAGTCCTTCAGAGGGACCATGTTTCTCTGTTGAGGAAGTGCCGGGAGCAGCACTGCCGCAAATTACGCCAGTTAAGGGTGCAGTACTCCCACCAAATGGCTGTCGTGGAGGAGCAGCACAACAAGGCGGTTGGGGAGATACTCAACATTATTAATGTTCTGAAGGCCTTGCCTTAAGGCCAATTTTACTTTTTTTTTGTTGTTATTTAAATATTATAAAAAATATTATTTTATTTGTTGATCTATATATTGTGTGTTTGTTTTTATTTTATTAATTGAAGTTTTGCAATTCATTTCAAAACATTTGTTTACAGTGAGGCCCCTATACTATACACAAACTCATCAGTACACTGACAAACATCAACCGGAATGTACATATAAAATTGGCATTTTTTGTCCCACCCAGAAGTTCAACGCATATTTATAATAGCAGTAGTCCTTGATAATCGTTGAGTATGTTGCCTACACATAATTATTAAGCAATTGGATAATATGAGCATTTATGGTTGTTGTAGGCCTTATAATCCACCGTTAATCTCTTATTTCGAACTAATTGTGTATACCCCACAAAAAAAAAAAAAAAAAAAGTAGATATAAGTAAAATGGTAAAGGCATGTTGTAAAAACTAAACAGCACGTATCCGTAATAGTGCACTTATTACAAAAAAATTTAAATGTCCTGGCATTGCTTCCGCCAAACAGACCAAAAAATGTGCTTACATGACTCAGAGTATAAGAATTCTCCAACAGTTGAGGAACATTATATAGTACGTATTTTTAAATTAAATTTTTTTAAAGCTGTGTCTATATATATTTAGCATGTGCAAATCATCATTACATTATTGTCAATATTTAAAAAAATAGATAAAAGTAAATATCCCTATATACATGTGTCATTCAGGCTTCATTATCAAAACCGGATTGTCACACGGATGAGTCTAACGCCAGTCAGACCCAACCATGTAGATAGGTCAACACGGAAGTCGGCCACCCCTCCCAGGACAACAGTCACCACCATGTTAGAACCTTAATCCGTAGGGAAAAAATAAACTTAAATAAAATCAAATAAAATTGTTTCATTAGGTTCATCAATAAGTCGAGTACTATTTTTATTGCACAAGACCTTTTGACAAGGGAAAGCCACATGCGGTCCACAACTTGCTACATCGTGAACCACAACATTGGCCCCCCAAACCCAATTTTTTAAAATAAACCAAAGAAAATAAAATAAAGTTAAATAATTTAATTTTGTAAATGAAGCCAAACAACACTTTTTATTTTATTGTGTTATTGATATACTTTTTTCTTATTTTAAATATTGACAATACATAAGTGACACAGCACATGCATGAATATTAACAATCCAAAACAAGTTTTGAGAATTCTACACTCTAGACTTGTTATAGTGCAAAGTAGAAAAATTGATCCATGCTGGTTGCCTACGCACGATTAAGAACCTTCATGTTTTACAGTTAACACTGTAGTAAAATGCAGACTCCAAAGTTATGATTCATAACTCTGCAGAATAATTGAATTAAATAACGCTTAAGTAGACTGTTATTTAAAAAAAATATATAAGGTCTTAAAGGTCTCAAATAACTTGTTTGTACATGGATTTAAATTAGGTTTAATGCTCCCTGAACAAATAGTTCACATTTGATACAATATGCATGATGCTATTGTCTTATTATAGACTGTTCATGGCATCACGGAAGAAAACATTAATTAATGTATTACTAACATGGTCAGTTGATCTGTTGATTTAGTCTTTTCAACTGATTCATTAAAAACATAATGTTGCTCAATGATGAACATAGACTGGGACAACTCTAGCAAAGGCAGAATATAGCACTGGACCAACAGGCTTGTACAGTAGACACTAGTCATAATGGGTGAATGACTTCATCTTCATCTTTTTTGGTTGAGCCTATCACTCGGGAACCTGTTAAATCTTGAATCATTCAAAATCAAAAAATTTTGACATAACTCCAGATTACGATTTTTAAGCTCCTTAGCATGAACATTTTTTAGATATCAAAATAAAAACTATATTATATATGTTTTTTCATGAGGGTATTGTCAAAAAATGTTCAATAGCAGCAGCAGTAGATCCATTGTTTTAATCCACCTAGATGACTAGGATATATCAGGAGTCGTGACAGGTTGCATCATCCACCATAGGTTTTTTGAAAATGGTATTGAATGAGCCCCACATATAGCTAGGCCCAAATCAGCAGAACATGAAGCTGCAGCAGTAGATTGAGTGTTATAATGCCCCTAGATGACTAGGATAGATCAGGAGTCAGGACAGGTTGCATCATCCACCATAGGTTTTTTGAAAATGGTATTGAATGAGCCACACACAAGCAGAACATGAAGCAGCAGCAGTAGATTGAGTGTTATAATGCCCCTAGATGACTAGGATAGATCAGGAGTCAGGACAGGTTGCATCATCCACCATAGGTTTTTTGAAAATGGTATTGAATGAGCCCCACACAAGCAGAACATGAAGCAGCAGCAGTAGATTGAGTGTTATAATGCCCCTAGATGACTAGGATAGATCAGGAGTCAGGACAGGTTGCATCATCCACCATAGGTTTTTTGAAAATGGTATTGAATGAGGCCCACATATAGCTAGGCCCAAATCAGCAGAACATGAAGCTGCAGCAGTAGATTGAGTGTTATAATGCCCCTAGATGACTAGGATAGATCAGGAGTCAGGACAGGTTGCATCATCCACCATAGGTTTTTTGAAAATGGTATTGAATGAGGCCCACATATAGCTAGGCCCAAATCAGCAGAACATGAAGCAGCAGTAGTCGATTGAGTGTTATAATGCCCCTAGATGACTAGGATAGATCAGTAGTCAGGACAGGTTGCATCATCCACCATAGGTTTTTTGAAAATGGTATTGAATGAGCCACACACAAGCAGAACATGAAGCAGCAGCAGTAGATTGAGTGTTATAATGCCCCTAGATGACTAGGATAGATCAGGAGTCAGGACAGGTTGCATCATCCACCATAGGTTTTTTGAAAATGGTATTGAATGAGCCCCACACAAGCAGAACATGAAGCAGCAGCAGTAGATTGAGTGTTATAATGCCCCTAGATGACTAGGATAGATCAGGAGTCAGGACAGGTTGCATCATCCACCATAGGTTTTTTGAAAATGGTATTGAATGAGGCCCACATATAGCTAGGCCCAAATCAGCAGAACATGAAGCAGCAGTAGTCGATTGAGTGTTATAATGCCCCTAGATGACTAGGATAGATCAGGAGTCAGGACAGGTTGCATCATCCACCATAGGTTTTTTGAAAATGGTATTGAATGAGCCACACACAAGCAGAACATGAAGCAGCAGCAGTAGATTGAGTGTTATAATGCCCCTAGATGACTAGGATAGATCAGGAGTCAGGACAGGTTGCATCATCCACCATAGGTTTTTTGAAAATGGTATTGAATGAGGCCCACATATAGCTAGGCCCAAATCAGCAGAACATGAAGCTGCAGCAGTAGATTGAGTGTTATAATGCCCCTAGATGACTAGGATAGATCAGGAGTCAGGACAGGTTGCATCATCCACCATAGGTTTTTTGAAAATGGTATTGAATGAGGCCCACATATAGCTAGGCCCAAATCAGCAGAACATGAAGCAGCAGTAGTCGATTGAGTGTTATAATGCCCCTAGATGACTAGGATAGATCAGTAGTCAGGACAGGTTGCATCATCCACCATAGGTTTTTTGAAAATGGTATTGAATGAGCCACACACAAGCAGAACATGAAGCAGCAGCAGTAGATTGAGTGTTATAATGCCCCTAGATGACTAGGATAGATCAGGAGTCAGGACAGGTTGCATCATCCACCATAGGTTTTTTGAAAATGGTATTGAATGAGCCCCACACAAGCAGAACATGAAGCAGCAGCAGTAGATTGAGTGTTATAATGCCCCTAGATGACTAGGATAGATCAGGAGTCAGGACAGGTTGCATCATCCACCATAGGTTTTTTGAAAATGGTATTGAATGAGGCCCACATATAGCTAGGCCCAAATCAGCAGAACATGAAGCAGCAGTAGTCGATTGAGTGTTATAATGCCCCTAGATGACTAGGATAGATCAGGAGTCAGGACAGGTTGCATCATCCACCATAGGTTTTTTGAAAATGGTATTGAATGAGCCACACACAAGCAGAACATGAAGCAGCAGCAGTAGATTGAGTGTTATAATGCCCCTAGATGACTAGGATAGATCAGGAGTCAGGACAGGTTGCATCATCCACCATAGGTTTTTTGAAAATGGTATTGAATGAGCCACACACAAGCAGAACATGAAGCAGCAGCAGTAGATTGAGTGTTATAATGCCCCTAGATGACTAGGATAGATCAGGAGTCAGGACAGGTTGCATCATCCACCATAGGTTTTTTGAAAATGGTATTGAATGAGCCCCACACAAGCAGAACATGAAGCAGCAGCAGTAGATTGAGTGTTATAATGCCCCTAGATGACTAGGATAGATCAGTAGTCAGGACAGGTTGCATCATCCACCATAGGTTTTTTGAAAATGGTATTGAATGAGGCCCACATATAGCTAGGCCCAAATCAGCAGAACATGAAGCTGCAGCAGTAGATTGAGTGTTATAATGCCCCTAGATGACTAGGATAGATCAGGAGTCAGGACAGGTTGCATCATCCACCATAGGTTTTTTGAAAATGGTATTGAATGAGCCACACACAAGCAGAACATGAAGCAGCAGCAGTAGATTGAGTGTTATAATGCCCCTAGATGACTAGGATAGATCAGGAGTCAGGACAGGTTGCATCATCCACCATAGGTTTTTTGAAAATGGTATTGAATGAGCCACACACAAGCAGAACATGAAGCAGCAGCAGTAGATTGAGTGTTATAATGCCCCTAGATGACTAGGATAGATCAGGAGTCAGGACAGGTTGCATCATCCACCATAGGTTTTTTGAAAATGGTATTAAATGAGCCCCACACAAGCAGAACATGAAGCAGCAGCAGTAGATTGAGTGTTATAATGCCCCTAGATGACTAGGATAGATCAGGAGTCAGGACAGGTTGCATCATCCACCATAGGTTTTTTGAAAATGGTATTGAATGAGCCACACACAAGCAGAACATGAAGCAGCAGCAGTAGATTGAGTGTTATAATGCCCCTAGATGACTAGGATAGATCAGGAGTCAGGACAGGTTGCATCATCCACCATAGGTTTTTTGAAAATGGTATTGAATGAGCCCCACACAAGCAGAACATGAAGCAGCAGCAGTAGATTGAGTGTTATAATGCCCCTAGATGACTAGGATAGATCAGGAGTCAGGACAGGTTGCATCATCCACCATAGGTTTTTTGAAAATGGTATTGAATGAGGCCCACATATAGCTAGGCCCAAATCAGCAGAACATGAAGCAGCAGTAGTCGATTGAGTGTTATAATGCCCCTAGATGACTAGGATAGATCAGTAGTCAGGACAGGTTGCATCATCCACCATAGGTTTTTTGAAAATGGTATTGAATGAGCCACACACAAGCAGAACATGAAGCAGCAGCAGTAGATTGAGTGTTATAATGCCCCTAGATGACTAGGATAGATCAGGAGTCAGGACAGGTTGCATCATCCACCATAGGTTTTTTGAAAATGGTATTGAATGAGCCCCACACAAGCAGAACATGAAGCAGCAGCAGTAGATTGAGTGTTATAATGCCCCTAGATGACTAGAATGGATCAGGAGTCAGGACAGGTTGCATCATCCACCATAGGTTTTTTGAAAATGGTATTGAATGAGCCCCACACAAGCAGAACATGAAGCAGCAGCAGTAGATTGAGTGTTATAATGCCCCTAGATGACTAGGATAGATCAGGAGTCAGGACAGGTTGCATCATCCACCATAGGTTTTTTCAAAATGGTATTGAATGAGGCCCACATATAGCTAGGCCCAAATCAGCAGAACATGAAGCTGCAGCAGTAGATTGAGTGTTATAATGCCCCTAGATGACTAGGATAGATCAGGAGTCAGGACAGGTTGCATCATCCACCATAGGTTTTTTGAAAATGGTATTGAATGAGCCCCACACAAGCAGAACATGAAGCAGCAGCAGTAGATTGAGTGTTATAATGCCCCTAGATGACTAGGATAGATCAGGAGTCAGGACAGGTTGCATCATCCACCATAGGTTTTTTGAAAATGGTATTGAATGAGGCCCACATATAGCTAGGCCCAAATCAGCAGAACATGAAGCAGCAGTAGTCGATTGAGTGTTATAATGCCCCTAGATGACTAGGATAGATCAGTAGTCAGGACAGGTTGCATCATCCACCATAGGTTTTTTGAAAATGGTATTGAATGAGCCACACACAAGCAGAACATGAAGCAGCAGCAGTAGATTGAGTGTTATAATGCCCCTAGATGACTAGGATAGATCAGGAGTCAGGACAGGTTGCATCATCCACCATAGGTTTTTTGAAAATGGTATTGAATGAGCCCCACACAAGCAGAACATGAAGCAGCAGCAGTAGATTGAGTGTTATAATGCCCCTAGATGACTAGAATGGATCAGGAGTCAGGACAGGTTGCATCATCCACCATAGGTTTTTTGAAAATGGTATTGAATGAGCCCCACACAAGCAGAACATGAAGCAGCAGCAGTAGATTGAGTGTTATAATGCCCCTAGATGACTAGGATAGATCAGGAGTCAGGACAGGTTGCATCATCCACCATAGGTTTTTTCAAAATGGTATTGAATGAGGCCCACATATAGCTAGGCCCAAATCAGCAGAACATGAAGCTGCAGCAGTAGATTGAGTGTTATAATGCCCCTAGATGACTAGGATAGATCAGTAGTCAGGACAGGTTGCATCATCCACCATAGGTTTTTTGAAAATGGTATTGAATGAGCCACACACAAGCAGAACATGAAGCAGCAGCAGTAGATTGAGTGTTATAATGCCCCTAGATGACTAGGATAGATCAGGAGTCAGGACAGGTTGCATCATCCACCATAGGTTTTTTGAAAATGGTATTGAATGAGCCCCACACAAGCAGAACATGAAGCAGCAGCAGTAGATTGAGTGTTATAATGCCCCTAGATGACTAGAATGGATCAGGAGTCAGGACAGGTTGCATCATCCACCATAGGTTTTTTGAAAATGGTATTGAATGAGCCCCACACAAGCAGAACATGAAGCAGCAGCAGTAGATTGAGTGTTATAATGCCCCTAGATGACTAGGATAGATCAGGAGTCAGGACAGGTTGCATCATCCACCATAGGTTTTTTCAAAATGGTATTGAATGAGGCCCACATATAGCTAGGCCCAAATCAGCAGAACATGAAGCTGCAGCAGTAGATTGAGTGTTATAATGCCCCTAGATGACTAGGATAGATCAGGAGTCAGGACAGGTTGCATCATCCACCATAGGTTTTTTGAAAATGGTATTGAATGAGGCCCACATATAGCTAGGCCCAAATCAGCAGAACATGAAGCAGCAGTAGTCGATTGAGTGTTATAATGCCCCTAGATGACTAGGATAGATCAGTAGTCAGGACAGGTTGCATCATCCACCATAGGTTTTTTGAAAATGGTATTGAATGAGCCACACACAAGCAGAACATGAAGCAGCAGCAGTAGATTGAGTGTTATAATGCCCCTAGATGACTAGGATAGATCAGGAGTCAGGACAGGTTGCATCATCCACCATAGGTTTTTTGAAAATGGTATTGAATGAGCCCCACACAAGCAGAACATGAAGCAGCAGCAGTAGATTGAGTGTTATAATGCCCCTAGATGACTAGGATAGATCAGGAGTCAGGACAGGTTGCATCATCCACCATAGGTTTTTTGAAAATGGTATTGAATGAGCCCCACACAAGCAGAACATGAAGCAGCAGCAGTAGATTGAGTGTTATAATGCCCCTAGATGACTAGGATAGATCAGGAGTCAGGACAGGTTGCATCATCCACCATAGGTTTTTTGAAAATGGTATTGAATGAGCCCCACACAAGCAGAACATGAAGCAGCAGCAGTAGATTGAGTGTTATAATGCCCCTAGATGACTAGGATAGATCAGGAGTCAGGACAGGTTGCATCATCCACCATAGGTTTTTTGAAAATGGTATTGAATGAGCCACACACAAGCAGAACATGAAGCAGCAGCAGTAGATTGAGTGTTATAATGCCCCTAGATGACTAGGATAGATCAGGAGTCAGGACAGGTTGCATCATCCACCATAGGTTTTTTGAAAATGGTATTGAATGAGCCCCACACAAGCAGAACATGAAGCAGCAGCAGTAGATTGAGTGTTATAATGCCCCTAGATGACTAGGATAGATCAGGAGTCAGGACAGGTTGCATCATCCACCATAGGTTTTTTGAAAATGGTATTGAATGAGGCCCACATATAGCTAGGCCCAAATCAGCAGAACATGAAGCAGCAGTAGTCGATTGAGTGTTATAATGCCCCTAGATGACTAGGATAGATCAGTAGTCAGGACAGGTTGCATCATCCACCATAGGTTTTTTGAAAATGGTATTGAATGAGGCCCACATATAGCTAGGCCCAAATCAGCAGAACATGAAGCTGCAGCAGTAGATTGAGTGTTATAATGCCCCTAGATGACTAGGATAGATCAGGAGTCAGGACAGGTTGCATCATCCACCATAGGTTTTTTGAAAATGGTATTGAATGAGGCCCACATATAGCTAGGCCCAAATAACTAATATGATAATAATTAAACAAATATTGATAAAATTATGGATTTTACATTAAAAACAATTAAAAAACAACGTATTGGAGGGAGAGCAAAGGAGAGGGATGAACAAGGGACCCTTCAGCGCCCTGAACCGACAGCGGGGGCCAAGAAGTCACTGCCGATCCAGGACTCATTCATTTTTATGAATGTTAGTCTGTCCACAGAGTCAGTGGACAGACGGGTCCTCTTGTCGGTGACCACCCCACCTGCCGCGCTGAAAGTCCGCTCAGACAGTACGCTGGAGGGGGGGCAAGAAAGTATCTCCAGCGCATACTGAGCGAGCTCGCGGCAGGTGTCCAGCCTGGCAACCCAGTACTCCATGGGGTCGTCGGTGCTCATGCTGTCGGAAGCACCAACGGACCCCATGTAGTCTGCCACCATGCGGGCCAGCCGCTGGTGGTTACTCATGCTGCTGCTGCTGGTACTGGGTCGCGCAGACTGGTAGAACAGCCTCATCTCACCCTCAAGGTCACCTGCTCGGCTGGTGCTGGTGGTTCCAGACACCTGCTGGGTGAGATGGGCGGGGAGAACTGGAGCGTGAGGCATAGGGTTTGCCTCCTCCAGCCGGTGGACCAGACAGGCCCGCAACTTTTCAATACGGGCCTGCCTCCGGCTGGCTGGTAGAAACTCCTCCAGTTTCCCCTTGCAGCGAGGGTCTAATAGGGTGGCCAACCAAAACTCATCCCTCTCCTTTATTTTGATGATCCGGGGGTCCCTCCTGAGGCATCGCAGCATGTGGGCAGCCATGGGGAAGAGCACAGCCCGCTGTGACTCTTCAGAGCTAACAGAGACCATGACCTCTTGGTCCTCCTGCTGCCGATGCTGCTGCTCCCGGTCGGAGGTGCCCCACCCCCGGACTATAGGTGCCCCCAGCACCGGCTCTCCCTCCTGACCAAGCCCAGACTCATGGATGTCCACTAATTCATCCTCCTCCTCGTCCTGGGCCTGGTCCAGGTGGAGCATGGTTGACTCTTCATGCTCCACCAAGGCACTCTCCCCAGCTTCAAGCAGGCGATCTAGTGTCCTGTCCAGCAGGAACACTAATGGGAGCACATCGTTGAGGCCGACATGCTCCCTGCTAACCATCTTTGTCGCCTGCTCGAATGGGGCCAACACGTGGCAGACTTGCTGAATCTGCCCCCACTCCGCATTAGTGATGTAGGGGAGTGAGTGTGTTGGCCCTGCAGTGCCTAGCTCCAGCAGGTATTCCCTCACCGCCCGTCGCTGCTCCCACAACCTCTCCAGCATGTTGAGGGTGGAGTTCCACCGCGTCACACTGTCCATAATCAGCCTGTGGGTGGGCAGGCTGTTGTCCCGCTGCAGTTTGGACAGGGACGCGGTGGCGGTTGGGGATCGGCGGAAGTGGCCGGCAATCCTACGTACCCTTTGCACAATGTCACTCAACCCTGGGTAAGTGCGGAGGAATTTCTGCACCACAAGGTTGAGGACATGTGCCATGCAGGGCACGTGTGTAAGACTGCCAGCCTGAAGGGCGGCGAGTAGGTTGCTGCCGTTGTCACAGACAACCATACCTGCCTGGAGCCTTCGGGGTGTCAGCCACTTCTGGACCTGAGCCTGTAGTGCGGACAGAACATGAGGTCCAGTGTGTCTCCGTTCCCCCAAGCTAACAAGCTGGAGCACGGCCTGGCAGCGGACGTGCCCCACACTTGCGTAGCTACGGGGACGCTTGCTTGGGGGCTCAACAGCCATGGAGACAGTGGCTTGCGGGAGAGGAGTAGTTCTCCCATGGACACCCCGGGGCGGCACCACAAACTCAGATGCCGCCGTTCCCTCCCCGGCGCCTCGGAGGGAAACCCAATGGGCTGTGAAACTTAGGTAGCGACCCTGCCCATGCCTGCTGGTCCAAGCATCCATTGTGAGATGCACCCTGTCGCTGACAGCATGATCCAGCGACAGGCATACATTCTGCACAAGGTGCTGGTGCAGGGCAGGGACACCAGTCCTGGCAAAGTAATGGCGGCTGGGGACACGCCATTTGGGTTGGGCCTGCTCCAACATCTGCCTAAATGGGTTGCTGTCAACCAGATTGTACGGAAGCAGATGTTGGGCAATAACCCTTGCCAGGAGCCCATTGAGTGAACGCACACGTCGATCCCCTGGGGCGTAGGGCACGGTACGTTCAAAAGCATCAGCAATTGTTGGCTGGCGCCGGACGGCAGAGGAGATAGAGGAGGGTGCACTGGTTGCAGAGGGATGGCTGCCGGTACCAATACCTCTACTAGAGGAAGCTGGTGGGTGGGAAACAGTAGTGGCAATATAGAGGGGGAGCTGCTGTACAGTGGCAGGAGCTGCTGTCCCCTGAACACTGGCGTTGCTGCTACTACCACTCTTACTGTGTTCCCACTCCCGCCAGTGGTTCAATCTCATGTGCTGGTTCAGGGCTGTGGTACCCAGCCGAGAAACTAACCTCCCTCTCCTCACCCTGGCATGGCAGAGGTTACAAACAGCAACAGTAACATCATCTGTTGCCAGGGTGAAGAAAGCCCAAACAGGAGACTTCCGCACCAACCTCCTGTCCGATGGCATGGTGCTGGCTTGCGCCTGTTGGGCCTCAGTGTGCACAGGCGGAGCATGCTGCTGCTGTTGCTGCCTGATCCTCTCGACAGTAGAGCCCCTGCCAATGGGCTCCCTGGAGACCTGCCG
The DNA here is from genome assembly GCF_905171765.1 of Bufo bufo. Taxonomy (NCBI): domain Eukaryota; kingdom Metazoa; phylum Chordata; class Amphibia; order Anura; family Bufonidae; genus Bufo; species Bufo bufo. The sequence continues at coordinate 16,184 of NW_024400128.1, forward strand.
CACCGTTTCCCTCTGGTGCCTACCTACTTCAGTGCTGCTGGTACTTGACAAAATAGGTGGCACCCATTCGGCATCACCCTCCTCCTCATTTTCAACGTCAGACCCGGTGCCAAACTGTGGTGGACTGAGGGGAACAGCTAACATGGAGCCCCTGACTGTTCTCCGCTGTCCCCTTGCTGGCGCCTGGGTCTGACTAGATGCGGGAGTTGTGTGGCTCAAACCACCCGCACCTGTTGGAAGGGATTCCAAAGGCGTATTTATTGACGTTGCCCCCTCCTCCTCGTTATCACCCATCCCTTCCAAAAAGTACTGCCCATCTTGAGGGCTGAACTGTAAATCACCCTCCTGAATAGCCTCCCCCAGAATGTCCAGCTCTGTGTCCTCGTCTTCAAACATGAGCGGGGACAATTCTGTGGGAGTGGGGGTTGCTAGTACAGGAGGCGTAGATCTGCCGCTACTGCTGCTGCTATGAACTGGGGCTGAGGACTCCGTGTCATTCGAGTCAGCCACCAGAGCCATCACTGTCTCGGCGTCCTGGGAAAGTATGGCCCTTGGACGGCTGCTAAAATTAAAAAAATCACGGATCAGGCGGACACCACTGCCACTGGCACCTGCCTGTACATGACTGGAGGAGCGGCCCCGCGCTGTCGGCGGTCCAGCAACGGAACTGACTCCTCTATTTGCCCGACCGCGGCTGCCTGCACGGCCCGGTGCACTCATAATTTACGTACAAGTGATTGGGCCAAAGGTTTATTGTGGTAGGGACGTGTGTCAAAAAACAAAATAGATTTAACTTGTAATGTAAACCAAAAAAAATAATAAAAATAAATTAAAGTAATAAACGGAAAATAAATAAAACGCCTAACTTCAAAACGAGACTAATTTAGAGTAACTATAATTTTTTTTTGATTTATTTATGAAAAAATAAGAAACACAGAAAACACGCACACAATCAGACGCAAAGACAAGACAGATGTAACAAATCTAAACACAAAACTAAACTTTTTTTGTTTTTTTTTCTTTTTTCTAACTATAAAACAGAAAAACGCGGACAATCAGACGCAAAGACAAGACAGATGTAACAAATCTAAACACAAAACTAAACTTTTTTTGTTTTTTTTTTCTTTTTTCTAACTATAAAACAGAAAAAACGCGGACAATCAGACGCAAAGACAAGACAGATGTAACAAATCGAAACACAAAACTAAACTTTTTTTTTTTTTTTTTTTTCTAACTATAAAACAGAAAAACGCGGACAATCAGACGCAAAGACAAGACAGATGTAACAAATCGAAAAACAAAACTAAACTTTTTTTTTTTTTTTTTTTTTTCTAACTATAAAACAGAAAAACGCGGACAATCAGACGCAAAGACAAGACAGATGTAACAAAACTGAAGTTTTAAATTAACTATAACACAGAAACACGCAATCAAACAGAAGTTTAAACAAGGACGGACAGACAGAAAATTACACTAAATCCCTAACTGACCTAACCTAAAATCTGTTCTAAATAGCCCTAAACACTAACCTAAACTATTAATCTATATCTAGAGGTCTTTTCAAGTCCCTAACTACCTATACCTAATGCCCTACACAGATCCCTGCACTAAAACCTATCAGCTAACTGTATCTTGTATCTTTTAACTAACTAATCTAACCTATCTAATAATTCAGACCCTGACATGCATCAGGTGCCTACAATCACTCCGGCCGCCAGCCCATTAGCTGCCGAGTTCCCGGGACGCTGGGCGGACAGGTGCATCTGATTGTGAAGGAAGTAAATGCCGTTTACCATTTTTTTTTCGCTTCACAAGCAACGTGATGTATGGCAGACTGCTCCTCGCTTGCATTTCGCCATGTACCCGTCCCCGAAACAGACACCGATCAGCCGTGAACGAGGCATGCTGTGAGTATGACCCTATGATGGGAACCCTCTGTGCTGGGTGGGTTGCAGGGGAGCTGCCGGGCGAGTTATAGCCGAGCACTGCGGGCTGCCATTCGAGTGTCCGCCGAGTCCTAGGGGCTGCATGGCCACTGTCCACCGAAGCCTGTGGGGGTACCAGCCCAGGGGCTGTCATGCCGGTGTCCGCTGAAGCCTCCAGGCAGCCATCCACACGGCCGCCGTGCGAGTGTCCGCCGAGGCCTTTGCGCTGCCAGCCCAGCGGCCGCCATGCGAGCGTCCGCCGGCTTAATGGATGTTAGCCGAGCGTGTCCTCCAAAGGCTATGGCTGCTAAGTGCACCCCAAAACCAGTCAGCAGATTCTCCCGGGACACCGCGTCCCTCAGGCCACTGCTCAGCTTGTTTCAGACAGACCGCTGGTGGCTCCATGGTCTGAGGCACCTGTCAGTAGAAGTGTGAGGGGTTCGAATGTACCCTGTCTCCCACACCTCATGGGAGAAGGTAGATAGGCCCTGGGGTGAACTGGGTGGTCTCATCCCACCAGAAGTTCCAGGGGCCTGGGTAGGAGTCCCTCCCTCCTCCCGCTGGCAAAGAGAAGGGCAGATTATGTTGTTTTCAAAGAGAAAACGTGAATGAGCATGCACCTAACAGGTGCACCCGTCCAGCAGTTCCAGCGGCTGGCCATGTTGGGGTCCCCTATCCCCGGCGACATAGGTGGTGTGTCATGCCATGGAGGGATCCCTGTCTCCCACACCTCATGGGAGAAGGTAGATAGGCCCTGGGGTGAACTGGGTGGTCTCATCCCACCAGAAGTTCCAGGGGCCTGGGTAGGAGTCCCTCACTCCTCCCGCTGGCAAAGAGAAGGGCAGATTATGTTGTTTTCAAAGAGAAAACGTGAATGAGCATGCACCTAACAGGTGCACCCGTCCAGCAGTTCCAGCGGCTGGCCATGTTGGGGTCCCCTATCCCCGGCGACATAGGTGGTGTGTCATGCCATGGAGGGATCCCTGTCTCTCACACCTCATGGGAGAAGGTAGATAGGCCCTGGGGTGAACTGGGTGGTCTCATCCCACCAGAAGTTCCAGGGGCCTGGGTAGGAGTCCCTCACTCCTCCCGCTGGCAAAGAGAAGGGCAGATTATGTTGTTTTCAAAGAGAAAACGTGAATGAGCATGCACCTAACAGGTGCACCCGTCCAGCAGTTCCAGCGGCTGGCCATGTTGGGGTCCCCTATCCCCGGCGACATAGGTGGTGTGTCATGCCATGGAGGGATCCCTGTCTCTCACACCTCATGGGAGAAGGTAGATAGGCCCTGGGGTGAACTGGGTGGTCTCATCCCACCAGAAGTTCCAGGGGCCTGGGTAGGAGTCCCTCACTCCTCCCGCTGGCAAAGAGAAGGGCAGATTATGTTGTTTTCAAAGAGAAAACGTGAATGAGCATGCACCTAACAGGTGCACCCGTCCAGCAGTTCCAGCGGCTGGCCATGTTGGGGTCCCCTATCCCCGGCGACATAGGTGGTGTGTCATGCCATGGAGGGATCCCTGTCTCTCACACCTTGCGGAAGAAGGTATAGAGGCACCGTGGGTGAACTGGGTGGGTGCATCCCGCCAGCAGTTCCATGAAGTAGCACTAAGCCGGCGTGTGTGATTTGTCATACCCATGTTTATATTGTGATTTTATCTCTCTTCCAAGTCACAACCGGACTTTCCTCTCCTGTGCCGTCTGTCACAAAGTGTACAAAGACCTATCCACGCACTTGAGGAGATGCTGCATGAGACTTTGTACTGACGATGAGATCCAATCCAGTCTGTTATCTTCCAAGACCTCCCTGAAAAACATTGCCAGCCGTGGTACCACAATCAGCTACCATCAGGTCGCCTCCCTTCAATCCACTGAGGACATCGTACGGTTCCTGGAAGACAGAGGGTTTACCATAATTGATAAGCCCCCTTCTCCCTGGTAAGGTCCTGCAATGTGTGGTGCACCTGTGTTCCCATCTGAACACCCTTCTAGTTACTTACGTACCTTCTACTTCTCTCTGTAGCGCTGCCAGTTTGACGTCTGGTACTCCTATTCCTCCTGCCCAGGCCAGCCAGCATCTTTCATCTTCCACCCCCAACGATCATGGAACTGTTTGCCAGCTCAGCAGTGATTGGGAGGATGTAGCTTCAGAAACCGTGGGTCTAGTGGAGGAGGATGAGGCTTCAATAACCCTGAGCCTAGTGGAGGTGGAGGACAAGGGTGCTTCAGTAACCTTGAGCCCGGTGGTGGAGGTTTCTTCAGGAACTGTGAGCCCAGAGGAGGGTTCTTCAGGAACCGTTAGCCCAGTGGTGGTGGAGGTTTCTTCAGGAACCGTGAGCCCAGTGGAGGAGTGTGCCTCCGTAACCCTGAGCCTAGTGGAGGTGGATCTGGCCCCTTCAGGTGTGGAGGGGGATGTGAACCCTTCAGGATCCATGGGCCTATTATCTACAACCGAGTCTCCAGATGATAGCGACGATAAGTTCTTTCAATGCACTCCCAGGTGGGTACACGACCCTCGGTGATGCACCTTGGCTTTCATGGTTCCACCGTGACTGTTTCCTTTTTCTCATCATCCTTTTCCCCTGCCTCTAGGACTTTGAAAACCACAGGGAAAGGTGCTGCACGGAAGAGGATGCAGGACGCTGGGCTGTACAACCGTCATCCCTCTGGGGATCCTCTGTTGAAACCTTACGCCAATTACCTGCGGTCTACGCTGGGCCTGAGCAATCACAGGCAGGAGGTGGATGCGGTTGCCCGGTTCCTATACTTTATGAACCCACAACGTGCCTGCCTAGACTTTGTCAGCGATATTGAGAAGGTTCGTTCTTACTTTGACAAGCTCTTAGAAGCCAAGCTCTCTAACCAGACTAGGCTAAACTGCATCCAGCGTATCCGGCGGTTCGTAAAGTACAATATGCGCTCCACCAACCTTTCCATCAGGCAGCCTGACCTGTATAAGAAGTGCAAGTTCTTCATCACGGTCACCGAGGACATCCAAAAGATCCTATCCAAGAGGCTCTCAAGAGACAGGGTCGACAAGAGGTGAATGTGGAGCCTGGGGTAGGGCTGGGATGGTGGAGTAATTTGTTGGTCTTCCCCCACTCCCTGTGGGTGAGTACCTAACTTCTCTGGTCTTCCTTCTCCCCTTGTCTTAGGTACGCGGCCTTGAGCCAAAAATCACCCAGCCCATCCGATTGCCGAGCAGTCCTCAGGGATGCCAAGAGCATGTTCTTGAAGTGCATAGCCCAAGCCTGGGCGAACTGTGCAACTTCCTATCAGCAAACTGAAATTATCCTCTACCTAGAGTGCCTTCTTGTCTTGAAGCATCTTCAGCGACCGGGGGTAGTCCAAAACATGACTGTAAGCCGCTTTTCTGGTTCAGTATGTGGGTTTATTTTTCACCATTCGTCGCTCCTCATGTCTTCTCCTTGCAGGTGGGGGAGTGGGATGAGAGGATTCACCATGAGTACGAAGGTGAAAAACTATGTGTGATCGGTGTAAGAACCCACAAGACCTCTACTCAACAAGTTGCTGCTTTCGCGCTGGACAATGATGAAGAGTCGGTGAGTGTGAGCAGAGATGCCCCTTTGCTGGTCCCCGGGTGTTATTCAGCTCCCACCCTCTTCCATTTAAACATTTTGTACCCTTGTTCTCTCCTCAGTGGTTTCAGGCCTACTATGAAAAAGTCCGGCCATTGCTAACCAAAAGTGACATAGACGATCCAGAGGATAAGTTCTTCCTCTCTTCAGTGGGAACTGAGCGACATACTGTTTCACGAGACATCAAGAGCTACCAATCAAAGTGAGTAGTGCCCAAGCAGTTATCCCTGCTCTATGTCTCTTTGTTGCCCGGATCTTCAGCTTATTCTCCCCTTCGTTCCCAGGTATAACCTCCCCGATATCTCCAGTCAGGTGGTCAGGAAGGTCTGTGAAACTTGGACGCTTGCAAGGTACACTGATCCTGAAAAGACTCTGTTTGCAAAGTACTTGGCACACACAAACTCCACGGCGGACAGGCACTACCGAGAGAAAGTGCTAGATGACATCTGTCATGGTTACAAGCTGGTGAAGAGATCTGGTAGTAGTGATGAGGACCGGACCCCATCTGCCGCTGCCCTCCTGGAGGAAATACACATGGTGGGGAGGGAGATGGAATGTCTGCCCAACACTTCAAGTAGCAGTGATTAATATGTATGTGTAAATGAAATAAACTATTTTTCTATCTCAAATGAAGTTGGCTCAGGTCATCAGTTCCAGAGGCTGGGCACGATGATAAGCCTCTCCTGATCCACAGAGGTGGTGTATCATGGCATGGGAGTCAAGTCTCGCACATCCCTTGGAAGAAGGGAGATTGGCCCCGGGGCGAACTGGGTGGTCTCATCCCACCAGCGGTTCCAGAGGCTGGGCACGATGATAAGCCTCTCCTGATCCACAGAGGTGGTGTATCATGGCATGGGAGTCAAGTCTCGCACATCCCTTGGAAGAAGGGAGATTGGCCCCGGGGCGAACTGGGTGGTCTCATCCCACCAGCGGTTCCAGAGGCTGGGCACGATGATAAGCCTCTCCTGATCCACAGAGGTGGTGTATCATGGCATGGGAGTCAAGTCTCGCACATCCCTTGGAAGAAGGGAGATTGGCCCCAGGGCGAACTGGGTGGTCTCATCCCACCAGCGGTTCCAGAGGCTGGGCACGATGATAAGCCTCTCCTGATCCACAGAGGTGGTGTATCATGGCATGGGAGTCAAGTCTCGCACATCCCTTGGAAGAAGGGAGATTGGCCCCGGGGCGAACTGGGTGGTCTCATCCCACCAGCGGTTCCAGAGGCTGGGCACGATGATAAGCCTCTCCTGATCCACAGAGGTGGTGTATCATGGCATGGGAGTCAAGTCTCGCACATCCCTTGGAAGAAGGGAGATTGGCCCCGGGGCGAACTGGGTGGTCTCATCCCACCAGCGGTTCCAGAGGCTGGGCACGATGATAAGCCTCTCCTGATCCACAGAGGTGGTGTATCATGGCATGGGAGTCAAGTCTCGCACATCCCTTGGAAGAAGGGAGATTGGCCCCGGGGCGAACTGGGTGGTCTCATCCCACCAGCGGTTCCAGAGGCTGGGCACGATGATAAGCCTCTCCTGATCCACAGAGGTGGTGTATCATGGCATGGGAGTCAAGTCTCGCACATCCCTTGGAAGAAGGGAGATTGGCCCCGGGGCGAACTGGGTGGTCTCATCCCACCAGCGGTTCCAGAGGCTGGGCACGATGATAAGCCTCTCCTGATCCACAGAGGTGGTGTATCATGGCATGGGAGTCAAGTCTCGCACATCCCTTGGAAGAAGGGAGATTGGCCCCGGGGCGAACTGGGTGGTCTCATCCCACCAGCGGTTCCAGAGGCTGGGCACGATGATAAGCCTCTCCTGATCCACAGAGTTGGTGTATCATGGCATGGGAGTCAAGTCTCGCACATCCCTTGGAAGAAGGGAGATTGGCCCCGGGGCGAACTGGGTGGTCTCATCCCACCAGCGGTTCCAGAGGCTGGGCACGATGATAAGCCTCTCCTGATCCACAGAGGTGGTGTATCATGGCATGGGAGTCAAGTCTCGCACATCCCTTGGAAGAAGGGAGATTGGCCCCGGGGCGAACTGGGTGGTCTCATCCCACCAGCGGTTCCAGAGGCTGGGCACGATGATAAGCCTCTCCTGATCCACAGAGGTGGTGTATCATGGCATGGGAGTCAAGTCTCGCACATCCCTTGGAAGAAGGGAGATTGGCCCCGGGGCGAACTGGGTGGTCTCATCCCACCAGCGGTTCCAGAGGCTGGGCACGATGATAAGCCTCTCCTGATCCACAGAGTTGGTGTATCATGGCATGGGAGTCAAGTCTCGCACATCCCTTGGAAGAAGGGAGATTGGCCCCGGGGCGAACTGGGTGGTCTCATCCCACCAGCGGTTCCAGAGGCTGGGCACGATGATAAGCCTCTCCTGATCCACAGAGGTGGTGTATCATGGCATGGGAGTCAAGTCTCGCACATCCCTTGGAAGAAGGGAGATTGGCCCCGGGGCGAACTGGGTGGTCTCATCCCACCAGCGGTTCCAGAGGCTGGGCACGATGATAAGCCTCTCCTGATCCACAGAGGTGGTGTATCATGGCATGGGAGTCAAGTCTCGCACATCCCTTGGAAGAAGGGAGATTGGCCCCGGGGCGAACTGGGTGGTCTCATCCCACCAGCGGTTCCAGAGGCTGGGCACGATGATAAGCCTCTCCTGATCCACAGAGTTGGTGTATCATGGCATGGGAGTCAAGTCTCGCACATCCCTTGGAAGAAGGGAGATTGGCCCCGGGGCGAACTGGGTGGTCTCATCCCACCAGCGGTTCCAGAGGCTGGGCACGATGATAAGCCTCTCCTGATCCACAGAGGTGGTGTATCATGGCATGGGAGTCAAGTCTCGCACATCCCTTGGAAGAAGGGAGATTGGCCCCGGGGCGAACTGGGGGGTCTCACCCCACCAGCGGTTCCAGAGGCTGGGCACGATGATAAGCCTCTCCTGATCCACAGAGGTGGTGTATCATGGCATGGGAGTCAAGTCTCGCACATCCCTTGGAAGAAGGGAGATTGGCCCCGGGGCGAACTGGGTGGTCTCATCCCACCAGCGGTTCCAGAGGCTGGGCACGATGATAAGCCTCTCCTGATCCACAGAGTTGGTGTATCATGGCATGGGAGTCAAGTCTCGCACATCCCTTGGAAGAAGGGAGATTGGCCCCGGGGCGAACTGGGTGGTCTCATCCCACCAGCGGTTCCAGAGGCTGGGCACGATGATAAGCCTCTCCTGATCCACAGAGGTGGTGTATCATGGCATGGGAGTCAAGTCTCGCACATCCCTTGGAAGAAGGGACATATGCCTCAGGGGGCAAACTGGGTGGTCTCATCCCATCAGCTGTTCCAGGGGCCTGGGTAGGAGTCCCCCACTCCACCCCCTGCTTTCTCCACCCTTGGATCTTGTTGTCTGTGCGAACCTCCTCCACCCACCCTAGATCGATTTGGCATGTCGCGACCCGGCGGGTAGGGACCCTCGCTCGGCCGGACTTTGGAGTCCGTGCCGGCATATGGTGAGTGCGTCCCCTCTCCCTTCTAGCCCAGGTTCGACGCTGTGTGTGGCGGTCCCCTCATCTCGGAGCACAAGTCCCCCTCTACAAGCCCTTCAAGTCTCGGCTTCCTACCCCCTAAGGGGACCGAGAAGAAGGTAGAGAGGCTCCAAGGGGTCAACTGGGTGGGCGCATCCCACTGACAGTTCCAGGGGCCTGGGCAGGAGTCCCACACTCCTTTCCGCCGGCAAGAGAAGGTATCATTTGATGGTTTGAGCGAGAGAACCAGATATGAGAGCGAACCTGGCCGTCTCTCCCCAGCAGCAGTTCCAGAGGCTGGGCATGATGGCTCGACACCCCTGGGTCTCAGAGGCATGTGACACGAAAGGGGGTCTCCCTTTCCAACACCTCCCGGAAGAAGGTAGAGAGACCATGGGAGGTGGGCAGGGTGTTTTGATCCCACCATCAGTTCCATGACATCCGCTGTGTCGACTGGAGGAAAGACTTCCACAGAGGTAGGGGTGATTTTGGAAATGTCTACCCAGGAAAGGAGCACCGAAATCGGGTAACATAATCTGACTTTCCCCCTCTGCCATTCCCGGAGGGAAGGTGGTACAGACAAGCTGGAGGTCTCCTCTTGGAGCCCAAGTCCCCCTCTACCATCCCTGCAAGTCTTGGATCCCTAGCTTGAAAGAAGGGAGCTGGGCTGAACTTCCATGATTCAGGGGGACTTTGTGCAAAATGTATCCAGGGGCTATGGAAGTCAAATCGGGTAACATTTTCCGATTTTGCCCCGCCGGGCTGAACTTCCATAAGGGTGTCCGTTTGGCCGTTTTGAGAAAGAGAACCAGCTATGAGATCGAACCTGGCTGTCTCTTACCGACAGCAGTTCCAGAGGCTGGGCATGACGGCTCGAGACCCCTGGGTCTCAGCGGCATGTGACACGAAAGGGGGCCCCCCTTTCCAACACCTCCCGGAAGAAGGTAGAGAGACCCTGGGGGGTGGACAGGGTGATTTGATCCCACCATCAGTTCCATGACATCCGAGGTGTCGGCTGGGAGGCAAGACTTCCACAGATTCAGGGGGGATTTTTGGAAATGTCTGCCCAGGAAAGGAGCACCGTAGGCGGGTAAGAATTTCTGATTTCCCCCCTCTGCCATTCCCGGAGGGAAGGTGGTACAGACAAGCTGGAGGTCTCCTCTCGGAGCCCAAGTCCCCCTTTACCATCCCTGCAAGTCTTGGATCCCTAGCTTGAAAGAAGGGCTCTGGGCTGAACTTCCATGATTCAGGGGGACTTTGTGCAAAATGTATCCAGGGGCTATGGAAGTCAAATCGGGTAACATTTTCCGATTTTGCCCCGCCGGGCTGAACTTCCATAAGGGTGTCCGTTTGGCCGTTTTGAGAAAGAGAACCAGCTATGAGATCAAACCTGGCTGTCTCTTACCGACAGCAGTTCCAGAGGCTGGGCATGACGGCTCGAGACCCCTGGGTCTCAGCGGCATGTGACACGAAAGGGGGCCCCCCTTTCCAACACCTCCCGGAAGAAGGTAGAGAGACCCTGGGGGGTGGACAGGGTGATTTGATCCCACCATCAGTTCCATGACATCCGAGGTGTTGGCTGGGAGGCAAGACTTCCTCAGATTCAGGGGGGATTTTTGGAAATGTCTGCCCAGGAAAGGAGCACCGTAGGCGGGTAAGAATTTCTGATTTCCCCCCTCTGCCATTCCCGGAGGGAAGGTGGTACAGACAAGCTGGAGGTCTCCTCTTGGAGCCCAAGTCCCCTTCTACCATCCCTGCAAGTCTGGGATCCCTACCTTGAAAGGGGGCCGCTGGGCTGAACTTCCATGATTCAGGGGGACTTTGTGCAAAATGTATCCAGGGGCTATGGAAGTCAAATCGGGTAACATTTTGCGATTTTGCCCCGCCGTTCTGAACTTCCATAAGTGTGTCCGTTTGGCCGTTTTGAGAAAGAGAACCAGCTATGAGATCAAACCTGGTTGTCTCTTACCGACAGCAGTTCCAGAGGCTGGGCAGGACGGCTCGACACCCCTGGGTCTCAGCGGCATGTGACACGAAAGGGGGCCCCCCTTTCCAACACCTCCCGGAAGAAGGTAGAGAGACCCTGGGGGGTGGACAGGGTGATTTGATCCCACCATCAGTTCCATGACATCAGAGGTGTTGGCTGGGAGGCAAGACTTCCTCAGATTCAGGGGGGATTTTTGGAAATGTCTGCCCAGGAAAGGAGCACCGTAGGCGGGTAAGAATTTCTGATTTCCCCCCTCTGCCATTCCCAGAGGGAAGGTGGTACAGACAAGCCGGAGGTCTCCTCTCAGAGCCCAAGTCCCCCTTCTACCAGCCCTGCAAGTCTCGGCTTCCTAGCGCCGAAGGGGGGGCCGAGAAGAAGGTAGAGAGGCTCCAGGGGGTGAACACTGTGTTCACATCCCACCAGCAGTTCCAGGGGCCTGGGTAGGAGTCCCCCACTCCTCCCTTCTGCTTTCTCCACCCTCGGATCTTGTTGTCTGTGCGAACCTCCTCCACCCTAGATCGATTTGGCATGTCGCGACCCGGCGGGTAGGGACCCTCGCTCGGCCGGACTTTGGAGTCCGTGCCGGCTTACGGCGAGAGTGTCCCCTCTCCCTTCTAGCCCGGGTTCGACGCTGTGTGTCGCGCCGCTCTGAGCACAAGTCCCCCTCTACAAGTCCTTCAAGTCTCGGCTTCCCAGCCCCTAAGGGGGCCGAGAAGAAGGTAGAGAGGCTCCGGGGGTGTGAACTGTGTGGTCACATCCCACCAGCAGTTCCAGGGGCCTGGGTAGGAGTCCCCCACTCCTCCCGCCGGCACAGAGAAGCGTGTGGACTTTGTCATTTTATTTGGAGAGAGAGAGAGAGATAGAGAGTACCATGACAAGGGGATGGAGTCGAGGGGCGCATCCCGCCAGCAGTTCCAGAGGCCCGGGAAGGAGTCCCCCACCCCGGCCCTTTCTCCACAAAAGGGTAAGGGGGACTTGCTATTCGGAAGCGGGCGACCGAGGAGGGTGAATCCGGTGTAGTTGTCCCCCCCCGGTGGTCCCACGGGGCCTGGGCAGGAGCCCCTCGATCCTCCCGCCGGCAAGAGAAGGTAGACTTTGTCGGTTTGACGGTTTGAGCGAGAGGACCAGCTATGAGATCGAACCTGGCTGTCTCTTACCGACAGCAGTTCCAGAGGCTGGGCATGACGGCTCGAGACCCCTGGGTCTCAGCGGCATGTGACACGAAAGGGGGCCCCCCTTTCCAACACCTCCCGGAAGAAGGTAGAGAGGCCAAGGGGAGCGAACTGGGTGGGCGCATCCCACCGGCAGTTCGACGGGCCTGGGCAGGAGTTCCTCGCTCCTCCCGCCGGCAAGAGAAGGTAGACTTTGTCGGTTTGACGGTTTGAGCGAGAGGACCAGCTATGAGATCGAACCTGGCTGTCTCTTACCGACAGCAGTTCCAGAGGCTGGGCATGACGGCTCGAGACCCCTGGGTCTCAGCGGCATGTGACACGAAAGGGGGCCCCCCTTTCCAACACCTCCCGGAAGAAGGTAGAGAGGCCAAGGGGAGCGAACTGGGTGGGCGCATCCCACCGGCAGTTCGACGGGCCTGGGCAGGAGTTCCTCGCTCCTCCCGCCGGCAAGAGAAGGAAGACTTTGTCGGTTTGAAGGTTTGAGCGAGAGGACCAGCTATGAGATCGAACCTGGCTGTCTCTTACCGACAGCAGTTCCAGAGGCTGGGCATGACGGCTCGAGACCCCTGGGTCTCAGCGGCATGTGACACGAAAGGGGGCCCCCCTTTCCAACACCTCCCGGAAGAAGGTAGAGAGGCCAAGGGGAGCGAACTGGGTGGGCGCATCCCACCGGCAGTTCGACGGGCCTGGGCAGGAGTTCCTCGCTCCTCCCGCCGGCAAGAGAAGGTAGACTTTGTCGGTTTGAAGGTTTGAGCGAGAGGACCAGCTATGAGATCGAACCTGGCTGTCTCTTACCGACAGCAGTTCCAGAGGCTGGGCATGACGGCTCGAGACCCCTGGGTCTCAGCGGCATGTGACACGAAAGGGGGCCCCCCTTTCCAACACCTCCCGGAAGAAGGTAGAGAGGCCAAGGGGAGCGAACTGGGTGGGCGCATCCCACTGGCAGTTCGACGGGCCTGGGCAGGAGTTCCTCACTCCTCCCGCCGGCAAGAGAAGGTAGACTTTGTCGGTTTGATGGTTTGAGCGAGAGGACCAGCTATGAGATCGAACCTGGCTGTCTCTTACCGACAGCAGTTCCAGAGGCTGGGCATGAGGGCTCGACACCCCTGGGTCTCAGCGGCATGTGACACGAAAGGGGGCCCCCCTTTCCAACACCTCCCGGAAGAAGGTAGAGAGGCCCAGGGGAGCGAACTGGGTGGGCGCATCCCACCGGCAGTTCGACGGGCCTGGGCAGGAGTCCCACACTCCTCCCGCCGGCAAGAGAAGGTAGACTTTGTCGGTTTGATGGTTTGAGCGAGAGGACCAGCTATGAGATCGAACCTGGCTGTCTCTTACCGACAGCAGTTCCAGAGGCTGGGCATGAGGGCTCGACACCCCTGGGTCTCAGCGGCATGTGACACGAAAGGGGGCCCCCCTTTCCAACACCTCCCGGAAGAAGGTAGAGAGGCCCAGGGGAGCGAACTGGGTGGGCGCATCCCACCGGCAGTTCGAGGGGCCTGGGCAGGAGTCCCACACTCCTCCCGCCGGCCAGAGAAGGTAGAAAGATGGACTTTGTTGGTTTGAGCGAGAGAACCAGCTATGAGATCGAACCTGGCCGTCTTATACCGACAGCAGTTCCAGAGGCTGGGCATGACGGCTCGATACCCCTGGGTCTCAGCGGCATGTGACACGAAAGGGGGCCCCCCTTTCCAACACCTCCCGGAAGAAGGTAGAGAGGCCAAGGGGAGCGAACTGGGTGGGCGCATCCCACCGGCAGTTCGACGGGCCTGGGCAGGAGTTCCTCGCTCCTCCCGCCGGCAAGAGAAGGTAGACTTTGTCGGTTTGACGGTTTGAGCGAGAGGACCAGCTATGAGATCGAACCTGGCTGTCTCTTACCGACAGCAGTTCCAGAGGCTGGGCAGGACGGCTCGACACCCCTGGGTCTCAGCGGCATGTGACACGAAAGGGGGCCCCCCTTTCCAACACCTCCCGGAAGAAGGTAGAGAGGCCCAGGGGAGCGAACTGGGTGGGGGCATCCCACCGGCAGTTCGAGGGGCCTGGGCAGGAGTCCCACACTCCTCCCGCCGGCCAGAGAAGGTAGAAAGATGGACTTTGTTGGTTTGAGCGAGAGAACCAGCTATGAGATCGAACCTGGCCGTCGCATACCGACAGCAGTTCCAGGGGCTGGGCAGGACGGCTCGACACCCCTGGGTCTCAGCGGCATGTGACACGAAAGGGGGCCCCCCTTTCCAACACCTCCCGGAAGAAGGTAGAGAGGCCCAGGGGAGTGAACTGGGTGGACGCATCCCACCGGCAGTTCCAGGGAACTGGGCAGGAGTCCCCACTCCTTCCCCTGCTTTCTCCACCATTGATCGATTTGGCTTGTCGTGACCCGGCGGGTAGGGACCCTCGCTCGGCCGGACTTTGGAGTCCGTGCCGGCATATGGCGAGTGTGTCCCCTCTCCCTTCTAGCCCGGGTTCGACGCTGTGTGTCGCGGCGCTCGTGGCGGTCCCCTCATCCGTGCAACCCCCTCGCCCAGCTCCCGCTGCCGGGGGTGGGTTGCTTGGGGGGAACCCCCTCTGGCTGTCCTGTCGAGCTCGCTCCGAACGGGCAGAAAAAAAAGGCGTCTGAAAACGCGCGGTCTTGCCGCGGGAGGACCTCCCGGGCCTAAGGGACGCGTGGGTCGTATGCCCTCCGCCGCTCCCCAGCGACCTGATTAGTTTCGGGCCTAAGGGATGCGTGGGGTGTCTGCCCTCTGCCTCTCCCCAGTAACCCGAGTCGTTCCGTCCCTGCGGTGCGCCCCGTGCGGCGGCACATCTTCTCTGCGGTCGACACCCAAACACCCGAACGGGCAGGAAAATGTGTTTGAAACCGTGCGGTCTCGCCATGGGAGGGCCTTCCTGGGCCTAAGGGATGCGTGGGTCGTACGCCCTCCGCCGCCTCCCCAGTCACCCGATTTGTTTCGGGCCTAAGGGACGCGTAGGTGGTGTCTGCCCTCTGTCACTCCCCAGTAACCCGGGTTCGTTCCGTCCCCATGCGGCGTTCCCCGTGCGGCGGAGGCACGTCTTCTCTGCGGTCGACACCCGAAGGGGCAGAAGAAACATGTTTGAAGTCTTGCGGTCTCACCACGGGAGGACAGCCTCCTGGGCCTAAGGGACGCGTGGGTTTGTATGCCCTCCGCCGCTCCCCAGCGACCCGATTTATTTCGGGCCTAAGGGATGCGTGGGGTGTCTGCCCTCTGCCTCTCCCCAGTAACCCGAGTTGTTCCATCCCTGCGGTGCGCCCCGTGCGGCGGCACATCTTCTCTGCGGTCGACACCCGAATGGGCAGGAAAATGTGTTTGAAACCGTGCGGTCTCGCCACGGGAGGGCCTTCCTGGGCCTAAGGGATGCGTGGGTTGTACGCCCTCCGCCGCCTCCCCAGTCACCCGATTTGTTTCGGGCCTAAGGGACGCGTAGGTGGTGTCTGCCCTCTGTCACTCCCCAGTAACCTGGGTTCGTTCCGTCCCCGTGCGGCGTTCCCCGTGCGGCGGAGGCACGTCTTCTCTGCGGTCGACACCCGAAGGTGGCAGAAGAAACACGTTTGAAGTCTTGCGGTCTCACCAAGGGAGGACAGCCTCCTGGGCCTAAGGGACGCGTGGGTTCGTACGCCCTCCGCCGCTCCCCAGCGACCCGATTTATTTTGGGCCTAAGGGATGCGAGGGGTGTCTGCCCTCCGCCGCTCCCCAGTAACCCGGGCGGGCCGTTTCCTTTCCCGCGGCGCCCTCCGCTCGACGGCTGCGTGTCTTCTCTGCCGTCGACACCCGTACGCCCGTACTTCCAGAAAAAAGGCGCCTGAAGTCGCGCTGTCTCGCCGCGGGAGGACCTCCCGGGCCTAAGGGACGCTTGGGTCGTATGCCCTCCGCCGCTCCCCAGTCACCCGATTCGTTTTGGGCCTAAGGGAAGCGTGGGGTGTCTGCCCTCTGCTGCTCCCCAGTAAACCCCGGTTGTCCCTGCGGCGTCCCCCCAGCGTGGCGGCTGCGCGCCCTTCTCTGCTGTCGGGCACCACTCGTTGGCGACCCCCACGGCGGGGTGAACCCGCGCCACCGGGCAGGGATCACTCGCGCCGCATAGCCCTGAGTTTTTGCCAGAGAAGAGAGACTACAGGGTTGAAGCGGGTAGATAAGGAGCCCGAGAGGCAGGCGACCCGTCCCCGGGCCTCGGCCCTGGGGGCTTCTTCTCCTCGTCCTCCGGATACACCTCCTTCCCTCTCACCCCCACCGCCCTCGTCTGCTCCTCTGCTCTCAGCGGCTAGGAGGGGGAGGAAGAGGGCCGCGCACGGCCCTTCAGGGGCGTTCGGTCAGACTCCGGATCTTTCCGTCCACCTCCTCCTCCCTCTCCGCACCGGGGGGCGCGCGTTTCTCCGGGAAACCGCCCCTCCTCGCTCCGTCGCCTACCTGGTTGATCCTGCCAGTAGCATATGCTTGTCTCAAAGATTAAGCCATGCACGTGTAAGTACGCACGGCCGGTACAGTGAAACTGCGAATGGCTCATTAAATCAGTTATGGTTCCTTTGATCGCTCCAACCGTTACTTGGATAACTGTGGTAATTCTAGAGCTAATACATGCCGACGAGCGCTGACCCCCAGGGATGCGTGCATTTATCAGACCAAAACCAATCCGGGGGCCCGGGCGCGGCGGGGCCCGCGTGCGGGGGTGGTCTCGGCCTCCCCGATTCCCGCCCGCCGCCGCTCTCCCCGGCCGCTTTGGTGACTCTAGATAACCTCGGGCCGATCGCACGTCCCTGTGACGGCGACGATCCATTCGGATGTCTGCCCTATCAACTTTCGATGGTACTTTCTGCGCCTACCATGGTGACCACGGGTAACGGGGAATCAGGGTTCGATTCCGGAGAGGGAGCCTGAGAAACGGCTACCACATCCAAGGAAGGCAGCAGGCGCGCAAATTACCCACTCCCGACTCGGGGAGGTAGTGACGAAAAATAACAATACAGGACTCTTTCGAGGCCCTGTAATTGGAATGAGTACACTTTAAATCCTTTAACGAGGATCTATTGGAGGGCAAGTCTGGTGCCAGCAGCCGCGGTAATTGCAGTGCAGCTCCAGCCAGCAAGGAGGGAGGACGTGCTTGGGTGGAGCTCCTGAACTTCCAGAGGCAGCAAGGCCCAGGGTGATTTCCTACCATCTGAATCCCCTGGGCGGAACCAGGCTTGTGGGGAGAGTTTCCACCTTCTCCCCAGCCCAGGCCCTGCCTCTCCTTAGGGAGCTGGCAGGGTCCTGCGGCCATGTCAACGCACGAGGGTGCCTCTGCTCCCCGGCATGGGTCGGAGGGGAGTAGAGGGTCGCAGCGACCGGCCAGGAGTGATGGCGGCGAGGGGGTAGCATCATCTCGACGCGGTGGTGGCAGCCGTGTCCCCCCTGAAGACCTGAGGCCGCATGGAGGAAGAAGTCTTCCCGCAGAGGAACAGGAGGTGCCGTCCCAGGTAGGTTGGGGGTCTCGGAGGGAAAAGGAGACCATTGAAACCTACAGCTCCCGTGTGGCGTACCATCTCTATGAGTTCCAAGAGCTGGGACGGCACCTCAGGAGCCTTGGCCAGGAGCTTAAACAGCTTAGGGTAAAGGCGAACTTAACAAACAGTAAGCAAAGACCTCCTATCTCTGCGAAGATAAAGAGGCTCAAAGGAGAGGTAAAGGAGGCAGAGGAAAAAAGGGTAAAGCTTTTAAATGGGAGCGGAGCTTTTAAGGAAAAGCTATTAAATGAGGAGAGATTCCTGAAAATGGCGGAGGAACGGAGAGAAAGGCGTGCAGATAGCGACAGCGAGGATGAGGTAGTCCACGTGCCCAGGGTGTCGTCTGCGTCTGTCAGCTCCCAGTCGGTTCAGCCGGAACCTGCGCCAGCTCCTCCAGCAGACTCACAGTGGTCCGTGCCGGGAGATTACAGCAGCATCCCGGCGCAGCAAGCAGGATTACCCCCGTCCGAGGGTGGCGAATCATCGGCCGCAGAGGTCTTTAGCGAGGATGAGGGCAGCAGAGGAGGTGGGCTGATGGAGGAGATTCGACGGATAGAGTCCCCTGTACAATTACAGGATTTTGCTTTCGGTGATGAACTATTGGAAGAAACTGAACAAAGAAAGAAAAAAAGAAAGGGAAAGAACAAGAAGAAAAAAGAGCAGGCAGTGGAATCATACTTTGTTTATGTCCCTGCGGAGCGCTTGGTACAGGCTGAAAAGTCTGTGCCAGGTGCTCCGCAGGTTAGTGTCCCCGTTTCTCTGCCTGTAGAAGGCAGCGTGTGTTCTAAGATGGCGCCGAACGCTGACATGGAGAGGGGGAAGAGTGGTGAAACCTTGGTTCAATCGGGGGCCTCCGGTGCTGATGGCCACTCCCCAGTGGGAGGGGGGGGTGGTCCGGCGCCGGGGCTAGCCTCCGTGAAAAAGGTGGCCCCGCCCGCCGCTCCGCCTGCTCTGCCTGCCGTCTCGGCGTGTAGAGTGGTGCTCGGGCGGTGTGATGGGGTCACCAATCCTCCCACACAAGGCGGTGAGAGCCCTGAGTCCCCTCCTGCGGCTGCAAATGTGCGGAGGGGATCAGGGGAGATGGTGGTGAACGTGACCGAAAGCGCGTCTGGGGGTGTGTCTGGGGGTGTGTCCGGGCGTCCTCCTGTTGGCACGCATGTGGGCGTGGCCGGGGGGGTGCCCGGTCGCGCCTCTGGATGCACTTCCGGAGGTGAGAGTAAATGCGCGGGCGCTGTAAAACGTCTGCGCGTCGAAGATCCAGGGGCCGGGACTGCCGGGAAAAATAGGTCTGCGGCGCCCCGGTCCTCTGTAAAAAAAGGAGTTATCGCGCCGGAGCATATGGCGATGTACATTGCCACTGGACACGCCCCCTCTGTTTCTGCCTCCTCCTCCGGCGCCGAATTAAGTGCTGGGGAGGAGAGGTGTATAATCTCAGATGCCCAGATCTTGAGGGCAGCAGAGGGGGGCTTGTCCA
The DNA here is from genome assembly GCF_905171765.1 of Bufo bufo. NCBI lineage: Eukaryota > Metazoa > Chordata > Amphibia > Anura > Bufonidae > Bufo > Bufo bufo. Next base: position 35,340 of record NW_024400128.1, read on the forward strand.
GTGGCAGTGGAAGTGACAATGTAAGAAAAAAAGTAAATAATGAAAAAAGTGTTTTTGCTGCACCAGCTGTCCCAGCAGAGAGAAAGGGGGCATGCAAGCAGGGTGGTGGTAGTGGTGTTGGTAAGGGTGCTGCATCTGGCCCCAAAGGTGGGATGGATGCTGGGGGTCAGCGGACCGTCGCTGAAAAAGCGGTGGCTGCGGCTCCTGGTGTCCGCCCTCCGGAGGGATCCGGTGCGGCACCTGGTATTAGTGTAGTGGGGGGGGCCGGTTCGGTTGCCCCTCCTGCGGCCGTAACACCTGGCAGAAGTTATGCCAGTGTGGCTGCGGCCGTGGGGGGGGAGGGGCTGTCCTCGTTGGCTTCCTCATTCCCGGGAGTCGCGGTTGGTGACTTGCAGCGGCGACTCCTGGAGACCCTCAAAAAGGGGGAGAGTTCGATGATAGTAGAGGGTGAGAAAGTGGACCTATCCTTATGGATAGACAGGCACGGCCTGCGAGCTTTCCGAGAGGAAAGGGGGGGCGAGACCACCTGGTCCCTGCCCACAACCGGCCCTGGGACCAGACGGAATGTAGTCTGTCTCAAGTGGAGAAGCAATGATGCCTGCCCTACAAGGAAAAGGGTGGTGGAGCTCCTGCTTGGGATGGGTTTCAGGGTGGTTGACATCTTCGCCCTGATACATCCCTACGGTTCCAAGGAGTTCGACATCAGCTTTGCCCGGCCGGAGGGCCTAGAGCTTTTCTGGTCCGGGTATGAGCTGGTGAAGAACTTACCGGATTGGAAGGGGTTTTTCGCCCAGGCGATAACCCGTCAGAACAACGTCAAGAAAGTGACCGTTTTGACCCGTAACGAATCGCTTTCTTGCGTTGATATTCTGACCTGGCTTAGCAGGTACGGTGACGTCCAGGGTGTACCATCCAAAAACCTGGACGAATTTGGCATTTGGTCGGGAGCCTGGACTTTCAATGTGAAGTTGAAATGTCTGGGAAGTACGGTTTCCCACATTCCATCCTCTGCCTTCATCGGTCGGGATAGGATTCTTGTTTTCTACAGGGGGCAGCCTAAGCTCTGTCACAAGTGCGGCAGCCCTTCACACTTCAGCGCCAGCTGCCAAGTGCAGAAGTGCGCGTTGTGTGGAGGGACAGGTCACCTTGCCGCATCTTGCAAGGAGATTAGGTGCAACCTGTGTGGTGTGCTCGGACACCCATTTAGTCGTTGTCCCCTCTCAGAGGTTAATGCGGCCCGAGCTCACGCAGGAGTGGGCCGGGAGGTCCCTTCGGCTGAGGCGGGTGCTGGCGGAGACAGTCGAGTTGAGGGGTCAGTGAAGACCAAGAGCGGTCCGTCCCGGCAGAGGCGGAGGGAGAGACGCCAGGCGGAGAGGGAGCAGAAGGAACCCCTCCACAATGGGGTGATGTCTGCCCCTCCCCAAGTGGCTGACTCCCGTAGTTCGGAGACCCTAGGGGACAGGGAGCTAAGTGCGGAAGTCAGGAGACTAGACCGAGCCGATGGGACCCAGTCTTCGCACTACGAAAGCGCAGCAGAGGGTAGTGAGACTGGGTCCTATACCAACAGACGGAAACGGTACTCAAAAAAGAGAACGAGCCCGACCAAAGTAGCCAGGGAAGGCGTAACTGGCTCCCCTCTTGAGCTCTCCAACCGGTATCTCACTTTGGATGAGACCTCCGCCTCCTCTTCATCCGGGGAGGAGGTAAGAAGTGGGGTACCGGAGGCGAAGGAGGGAGAGCTTCCAGGAGGCCCCGTGCCCCTCTCTGGTGTGGATGTAAGGTCCCCAGAAGAGGAGGCAAACTCGATTCCCGGAACTGAGAAAGGCAGGGGCGGTACGCAAGAGGGAGCGGTGGTGACAGAAGGCATGGACACCACCGTCTCTCTCAAAAGAGGTCGCGCCGCCTTAGAGGATAGCCCCGGGAGGAGTAGGAAGGGTGGGAAGGATGGAGGACATTCAGCTTAAACACCAAGTATGGCGGTACCCACTCAGCTCACACTGGCGACCATTAATGTCGCCAGCGTTAAATCTGATGCGGCTCGCTACACAGCCTTTGATTTTTTCAGCCGCGTTGAAGCTGACGTTTTATTTTTGCAGGAGACCAGGCTGTCAAACTTGGCAGAGGTGCACAAAGCAAAAAGGGAGTGGAGATCTGGGCCCTCCTTCTGGTCTCTTGCGGCTGAGCCGTATAGCGGAGTGGCGGTCCTTTTCACCGTACCGGTAGAATGCCGACGGGTGGTTGAGCTGGAAATGGGGAGGTGTTTGGTTTTAGATATCCTCATGAAGGGACAGGAACTGCGCCTAATTAACATCTATGGGCCCCAGTCCAAGTGGGACAGGAAATGTCTCTTTATGAGGATCAAGCCTTTCCTTTTTACAAGCCGGCAAGTGGTCTTTGGTGGGGACTTCAACACCATCGTGAGGTCCCAAGATAGGGGAGGCACCAGAGACCGGCTGGCTTATGACAGTATAGCGTTAAATAGTATAGCTAGTGAGGCTCGTCTGGTGGATGTCCACATTAGGCACACCCCAGACCACGGGGGTTTCACTTACTATAGAGGAGATAGGATTAGGTCTAGAATAGACAGGTTTTTTTTGAAAGAGGAGACTACTTTCTCGCCCTTGAGAATTGTGGAGGTAGAATTCTCTGATCACTGTCTGATTATGTTTTCTCTGAATATTTCAGAATCCCCCCAAATGGGAAGAGGTTACTGGAAGCTGAATGCGGGGGTCCTGGAGGAAGCAGAGGTGAGACAATCCTTTGAGGACTTTCTTCAGAATCAGGTAGCCTTGCTGGATCTCTGTGACACTAAGTCAGAGTGGTGGGAGGTATTCAAAGATCGGGCTGCAAAGTTCTTCCGCCAGCTCTCGAGCCTCAGGTCTCTGGACAGGTACCGCCTGTATCAGAGTCTGAGGAGGAAACTCGAAGATCTGGTCTCGACTGGAGGTAGCCGCGAGGACATCTCCAGGGTGAAATCTTTGCTCAAGAGGTGCCAGTATGATAGACACACATCTTTAGTTTTTGAGAGGGACTTCGGGAGGTACCGCTCGCCCGACCCCTACAGAAACTGTAAGATGTCAGTGAAGAGTAAACTAATAACAGGACTGATTGATGGTACAGGGTCTCTGAACAGGTCCAGATCAGGGATCCTGGAAGTCGTCAGATCCTTTTACTCGTGCCTCTTGGGGAAGAGGGATCTGGATCGGGACAGGATGTCGGCTTTCCTGGCTGAAATCACCCCCGAGTCAGAAGCTCACCTCTCTTTTGACGTTTTGGTAGAAGAGATCAGAAAGGAGGAAGTTATCCTGGCGGTGGAAGGGTTAGCTCTGAAGAAGTCGCCAGGCCCGGATGGCTTAACATCCGAGTTTTATAGGACCTTTAAGGACTCTTTATGTCCCCTCTTGACTGAGGTATTCAATGAGTGTCTATCCTCGGGCACTCTGCCTCGGTCAATGAGGAGGTCAGCACTGATCCTTCTATCAAAGGGTAAGGATCCGAGCCGTATTGAGAACTGGCGTCCCATAGCACTTCTCAATACGGACAGAAAGATTCTGGCCAAGATACTGTTTAACAGGCTGGTGAAGTTCGCGCCTCAGCTTCTTTCGGTGGCTCAGCATTGCTCGGTTCCAGGCCGCAGCACTTTTAGTGCTGTCCTCGGTGTCCGAGAGGCAGTGGAACAGAGTAGGGCAGGCCACTGGAGGGGGTACATGCTGTCCTTAGATCAAGCAAAGGCGTTTGATCGGGTGAACCACGAGTACCTCTGGTCGGTCCTTCTGAAGTATGGCCTGCCGGGGGGGTTTGTCGATTGGTTAAAGATCTTGTATGCGGGGGCGGAGAGTTTCCCGCTTGTGAACGGTTGGTCTGGCTGTCCTTTTGAGGTTGGGTCTGGCGTTCGCCAGGGTTGTCCTTTGAGCCCGCTTTTATACGTGTTCGCGATTGATCCCTTTCTTAAGAGGGTCAATCGTGGACCGTTGGCGGGAGTCGGGATGGATCCGGCGGCGCCGGAAGCCACTCTGAGGACAGTAGCGTACGCTGACGATGTCACCATTTTCGTGTCCTCGAAAGGGGAGGCGGAATACGTGATGTCTGAGGTGGACCGCTACTCGGAGGCATCCGGGTCCATGATTAACCGGGATAAGTGTGAGAGTCTCTGGCTGGGAGGGGGCGATCCAGCTTTCGATCTCCCGGACACCCTCCCAGAGCCCCAGTCGTCAGCCAAAGTCCTAGGCATCCATTTCGGCCATGGGGATTATCCCACCCAAAATTGGGACGACAGGCTTAAGATCGCCGCTCAGAAGGTCGACCAGTGGAAGGGCTGGTCTTTGACCCTCAGGGAAAGGGTGCACCTGATCAAAGCTTTTCTGCTCCCTTTGTTGATCTATTTGGGCAGTGTGTGTATCTTGCCAGAGCCTCTCTGGACTCGGGTTTACAGTCTGTTCTTCCAGCTCTTATGGGGGAATAGACTGAACCTGATCAAGAGGGAGGTGACTTACCGCACGAGGAGACTAGGGGGGTTATCTATGGTCAACCCCGTGGTGTTTCTTGTAAACACATTTGTTAAGGTAAACCTGGCAAACCTCTGGATGGAGAGGGCTTCTCCGTGGGTAGTCTCCTGCCGGGGGTGGTTTCGGCCTTTCTTCCAGGAATGGGAGACGGGAGGG